>NW_017387317.1:222040-267211 GCF_001636725.1 Cordyceps fumosorosea ARSEF 2679 | reverse complement strand
CTGGGAGGTATACCAAAAACTTAGAAGTGTTGACAAAAACTTCGGTTGGAAGCTGGTCGAACCACAACGGAGCCTCCGACTTGAGATATATAAATCAGCGAAAAAAGAAAAATGGGTTTTAATAATTATTCGACAATTATAACCGGCTGTGCTTGATTGGTATCTTGAAAAGAGGGCTGTGCAACCAAATGTCTAGTAGGAAATCTGTAGGGATATTTTGCAGCCGCGCTGGTCCCCGTGAAAGGCCATCGTCGCGCATCTCATGAGGCAGTCAGGAACCTCATGGTGGACTGCGAAACCCTCGACTGGACTTGCAACTGAAAAGTACGCCTTGAGACAGAAATAATACGAGAAAGCAGACTGTTCGTGCCTGGATGGGTCGATGCGGCTCTTCAAGGGGGACTAACTGACTCGTTCGCCTGGAGATTGTTGGCCCGAGGACACCGCGGAGCCAGGCTGCAACGAAGTAAGATTCTTCTCAGCTCTCGCCACCGCGTTAGCATCATTCCCCAACGCGGCAATTCCCTTCCACCCTCGCAAGGCTTTTAGCTTTCATCCCAACCATTTTCAAACCGGTGAGTAAGTAGCTTGCCCTTGGGGCGGAGTAGTAGTGCAAGCTCGATACCAAAGGTGAGTCCGTGGCCCAAGGCAAAAGAGAAGAATGGCGGGTATGTTTGTTTATTTGGATGAGTTAAAAAGTTTTGCTTTGAGGTTCTGCTTTTTTGTTTCTACCAAGCCCATTCGAAAGACGAGGGACCGCCGTTATCAATAACTTGTCTACAGTGACAAGTTTCTCTTCTTCTGCCTTGCGTCTGCTCCTGTGATTCACCCACGCAGCCAGCTATGTTGGCACTACCCCATACATGCATGCATACCGAACGTAAAGTAGCTCCATAATCGGCCACCCCGCCAGGCCAGGCTGGTAGGCGCCCTCTTCGTCATGGCCGGCGCTTCAATCGGCCCAATGTCAGACTCGGAAGAGGAGGAGGAAGAGAGAGTTCTGGTCATGCGTGCCCGGGCGTTGATGGGACCTCCCAGGATGGCCAACTACGTCGCCGCTTGCCGCAAGCTCGAGTAACCGCCCGAGCCGGCCCCCGAGCCGCAATTGCCTGTGCTCCTGAGCCCCACTGAGGGCATCTTATCATTCGCCGAACAGAGTCAGGGCTTTATGGGACTCTCCAAGCCGCCCAAGGGGGGGGGGGGGGGGGGGGTCGGCGAGCCACCAGTGACGGAGACGACAGAGATGATGCAGGTTTACCAGGTCAGCGAGACGCTATTGGCGAAAATGGAACTCGGATTTGAGATTTACAGCTATAATTAGATTGTGTATTGATGGTTCAACGGCCAAAGACAATTTTCAGCTGTCGTGTTAGGGGCCAAGAAGGACCTGATCTCCTGACGAGCTCATGACGAGCCAGTCGCCCACAAGCAACAAGCCCGCTCCCTCCTATGAGATGGCATACGGAAATGGCCGCGGTGATGTAAGTTGTACTCTGAACGGGTTCACTTATAGAGGAACCCTCACGGTTTCCCATACCGAGGAACTCTCACGGGCAGACCTATGTCGCCACGTCTCCCATTTGACAAGGATGGTGAGGACGATGGAAGTCGGCGACTTTGGACGCTTAATAGGCGTTTTGTACATGGACGCTCCTAGTGAGCTAGACAAGTACCAAGATGGAAGCAAAACAGAGATAGAGCATCGCGTCCTCAGACCACCGTACAAGAAGCCGATGTTTTAGCACTTCACGCTCCTTATTTTTGTCCCACACGGCAGCGAATTTGCTGAGCTTTCCTTCCAAGTGTGTATCCGGCCACTCAACTCTGCGCTCATTGCCATCGCTTACCAATACAACTTCAACTGACTCGTGCTCAACGCACCGAAAACGCCGTCAAAGACATCGGAGTCTCCTGGCTCCTTGGGGGTCGCAGCTGGTTGCTTCGCCTCCACGAACTCGACAACTACCCTCGCTTGGGCGAAGAGTAGTGTCCCCAACTCCTGGCTCGCCTCGCATGAGGCCGGCCCCCGCATCACGGCCCAGTGGACGCGGAACCAAAAACAGTGCGACTCGTGGCGGCAGGCGCGCTCCTGCACCAGATCATAGAGCCGGCACATGCGCAGCGGCGATGCATCGCCCTCCAGCGCGAGCAGGTGCCAGTGATATTTGCGTTGTCCCGGAGGTCATACCAGAGGCCCTCGTGGCGCTCGTCGCTGTGGAAGCAGCCGAGCTGGCGGACGGACGGCTGCGCGACGAGCATGCGTCGCCAGCTCGCGCTCCGGCGGAAGAAGTGATCCCGGAATGACTATATGTAGGCATCCTCGGGAGGGTCGAGATGCACGCTGCGCCGAGATGAGCAGCGTGGTCATCTCGATTTGGAGGAGGATGGCTTCGTGCAACTCCGGCACAGCGAGCACCGCTGCGACGGCCATCGTGGATTGTTGCTGCTTCGTCTGGGAAGACGACGATTAGATTTCAAGGCTGAATATTCGACGGCGATATGATGCTGTATCGTCACATAACCACCAGCCCATGGGTGCCGAGAGGAGGGGACCTCAAGCCACTGTACAGGTGACCCAATGGTTGGTGACTACGTCCAACACAAACGCGTTTGTTTGCATGAAACGGAGAATCTGACATCTTATAAAGAGTCTCATTAGTAAATTAGGACATTCCATTCATTCTTGTGAACTGGAAAGTTACAGCCCCGAAAGGTCTCCGTTTGCACGATGATCCCGTAGCTGACTCAGCTCCTGCGCCCCTGATGACTTGTAACTTCTCTTGACTCCCTCCCAAAAGCCTCTCTCCTCCATCATCCTCGCAACAGGCACCAGCTCCTTCGCATCGCTGCTGCCCGCATCTTCGCCCCGGCTGTGATATGTGATACTTTGGCGCACCTAAGACTCGCTATAGTCTCAGCGAGGATGAGAGAGCGCCGGTACTTATCGAAAGCAAACATTTACACGGCAGAGCACCCGGAAAGCTCTATGCATACATCTCATCAATACATCATGACGGTTCAACGATCAATAGGTGGAGCACAAATATATATTGAATTGGTGCGCATCGAAACCAGCACACGCAGAATGAACCCAGTTCATTCCCGCTCTCCCGAAAGCGGCCATCGCTACTTGTTGTACACATCCCGTGCGTGAAGTCGCCTCTGAGGGCTCCTATCCAGAAGATCATCTCTAGACAACCGATGGGTTCCAGTCCTCAAGCAACCCCAGAAGCATTCTTCACACCCGTTTGGCCCAACCACAGCCTCTCGCAGCATGTGATCTTGGGGCAAACTTTGCAGTCTGTAGCAGAGTCAGCATTGGTCTAAAATCACTACGGACCTCATGGATTCCACAACCTTACCATTGAAAAAAATCAAGGTTATGCCGAGTTCTCCTCTGAGCACTCGGTCGAGGCTGGAACCTCAGCAGGAACTTCAGCAGGAACCTCGGCAGGAGCAGCGGGCTCTTCCTCGGCCTCGCTCGCGCCATCAGCATCAACCGATCTGGCCTTGAAGAAGAAATCGTCATCGTCATCAAATCCGCCACCGAAGCCGCCGCCGCCGAAGCCACTGCCGCCGAAGCCGCCACCGGATCTGAAGCCGCCACCACCGTTGCTGAAGCCACCGTTGCTGAAGCCACTGTTGCTGAAGCCGCCGCCGCCGCCAAAGCCGCCGCCACCAAAGCCGCCGCCGCCGAAACGATCGGAGCCGTCTCCTGAGCTGCCAAATGGGAAGCTAGTGCCGAAGCCGGCACCCCGACGAGACACGGAGCCGGCCGATTCATCACCGGGGCGGGGAGTCGGCGCGGCCGAGGCTAGCCCTAGGAGAGCAAGGACAACTTGGACTTTCATTCTGGCGAGGAAGAGAAGAAGAAGAAGTAAATATGGTCGACGAAGGAGTGGAGATGGGTTCGAAGCGGAAAATGTGTAGTGGTTTGTGAGTTGTCTGGAGTATCCCGTCGTCGGCGGCGCATCCTTTAATACTTGAGCATCTGGAGAGGAGGGCGCCAAGGTGAGATGAAGTTTTGCGACGGCCATCTAGCTAGAATGCTTCAAGACGATAAAGGCTTTGCTGTGGACGGCAAAGCCATTGTTAGACATTAGATGGTTTCAACGCACGACAAGGGCTTCCAGCGACGGTTGGCCGAAATGCGATTCATCGCACGAGTCAATCCGCATCGTCAACATATTCCCGACTTCCGATAGCAGAATGTATTCCATCGGTATTGCTGCCAATGGGGCATAGTATGGCAAGCATGGACGCGCCCACACTTGGTGCGCTTTGATTGGACATTGTATTGCGATACATCTGAGACGAAGGGGTTGGAACACACCGGTAATGCCGCGCTCGGTGGTATCCGTACCTGAGGCTCGCTTACACCAGGTCTTTTTTAGCCTGTCAGTGCGATGACATGGACCCCATCTGGGGTTCTGCATTGCTCCCCGCCTTTACCCGCCCGTGATGCATAGATAGAGGCCTCCTTCCTGGCGATGGTGGCACATCTGAGACTTGGGTATATGTCAAATATGGTTGGAAGGCGGGCACTGCAAACCGGCGTAGTCTCTGGTGGCGGATAGACCGAAAGTCGCGCTGGCAAAGAAGGATGCGAAGCCATCATGATTGCAGATGGCCTGTGTCGGCGTGCTGTCCTGCTCGGCTGACGCGCCGAAGCTCGCCTCCCTAAGCGCTTGTTGGTTCCGGCCTTCCGGCCAACCCTGTGGATGCTCGGTGATACGGTTCTTCTTTGATTACGGAAAAGAACAAAAAACTACTCAATATTGGAGTGTAAGCTCGTCGGTATCCGACTGTGGCAGGCTTTCTCGCCTTGTTCATGATCCGGTCCCCCCAAACGCCTTACGGGTGCCGCCCTCCCAGCACAAACGCAGATTCCGCGGGCGGCGGGGCAGCTTCTAGGAGAAAGGTAAAATCGCACTGGAAATCCGAAAATTCCGAAAACGACCCTCACCTTGTCCAGATGCGACTTGGGTCCTCATGCGTGCGTACCTGGACGGTTGTTTTCCGCGGCCGATGGCTGGCGTCCTCCTGTGGTATCGCCTTGGGGGGAGGCATGGGAAACACGTATCAAGGCATATCGGATATATGAAACGGGGTTTGACTAGGCAAGAAACATAAAAGTTAATACACCGACACGTCGAAAGTTCAAGTTTGGATGGAGTAGCAATCAGCCTACCCTGCACCCTACAACCTGCGGCGTTGCGACAGGGAAAGTTCGCTCATGCGCTTTATAAGAGTAGTCAGTACACTGTATCAGTGTCGATACTATTGTTTTCCAGTCATCTACCCAACTGAAAATTACGACATTGCTTCGTTCAGTCTTCACCCATCATGCAGCCCTACTAAAGCTCGAGAGAGATGTTCTCATTTCAGGTTGGGCTGCTAAATAGTTTGCCCACAAGGCCATACAAGCCAGAAAAGCAAGACAATCTCATCTCATCTCCATTCGAGGCAGCAATGCACCGATAAAGTTATTCCCGCGTAATTAGGTCCTCTCGCTCGGCGCCGGTTCCAATCCACTTGATCTATATAGTCCTTGTTAATTCTGCTGAGACAGAAAAAAAGAAGATAGCACATCTATGCAACTGGGGTTAACTTACCTTTACACCCACGAAGCGCTCAATGTACTTGACGTAGTCCTGGGCCTCGTTGGGCAGCTCGGACCAGTCGCGCAGCTTGGCGATGCGCGTGTTCCAGCCGGACAGCTCGTCGTAGACGACCTCGACGCGCTCGAGCAAGGCGTGGTTGGCCGGGAAGGACGCGATCTCCTTGCCCGTCTCGCGGTCGCGGTAGGCGATGCCGACCTTGATGGTCTCGAAGGTGCTGAGGACGTCAATCTTGCTGAGCTGCAGGCTGTCGTAGTGGTTGACCATGCACGAGTAGCGCAGGGCCACGAGGTCGAGCCATCCGCACTACGCGCCGGGATTAGACGTGAAGTATAGTACGGGTTCCGGGTATACTGACTCTCAGCTTGCGGCCTATCACCGCGGCGTACTCGCCGCCGAGCTCTTGCAGGTGTTTTCCGACCTCGCCCGAGTCCTCGGTCGGGAACCCTCCGGGGCCGAGCCGGGTCGTGTAGCTGCGTCCTGTTAGTCTTCCGACAACAACCGTGTTGGGTGAGCTGAATGCCTTACGCCTTGACGACGCCAATAACCTCCTTGACGCAGCGGATGTTCAGCCCCAGGCCGGAGATGGCACCGCCCAGCCCCGCGCTCGAGCTCGTGACGTACGGGTACGTGCCGTAGTCAATGTCCAACAGGATGGCCTGGCTGCCCTCCACTACAATGTTCGCGCCCCTCTCCTCCGCGCGCGCCATGAACAGCACGCCGTCCACCACATGCTTCTCTATCGCCTCCCTGTAACCCCGGAAGCGCGCGATCTCGTCCTCCACGTCATACTTGAGCAGGGGCCCGAAGCGCTTACGAAACCCGTCGGCCAGCCGGCGCAGCTTGTCCTCAAAGGCGGCCTCGTCGAAGATCTCGGCGAGGCGGACGCCGCTGCGGACGGCCTTGGTGCCGTAGCAGGGGCCGATGCCGCGGCGCATGGAGCCGACGGCGCGGCCGGCGAGCTCCTCCTCTTGGGCGGCGTCGACGGCGGCGTGCAGGTCAAAGTTGACGTGGCAGCGATTGGAGACGAAGACGCGCTCGGCGGCGTCGGGCACGCCCTCGCGGATCAGGTCGGCGAGCTCCTGCAGAAAGGTCGGGATGTGGAAGACGACGCCGGTGCCGATGAGGGCGAGGCACTTGGGGACCATGAGCCCGGAGGGGAGGAGGCGGAAGTTGTGGTAGATTCCGTTGGCCTGGACGACGTGTCCAGCGTTGTGCCCGCCCTGGGAGGTAGGATGAGTTGGTCAGTAGGCGTGTAGATGAGGTATCGAAGGATGAAGTCTTTGGCAATGGCTACGAGGGGAGGGGCAGACAGGCCTCATCAACAAGATTGGGATTCTACTCACGGCCGCACGGGCAACAATATCAGCTTTGGAGCAAAAGATGTCGGTCAGCTTGCCCTTGCCCTCGTCACCCCATTGGGATCCGATGATGATTGTGGTCGGCATTCTTGTCAGTCTCGGATAGAATGAGGGCGGTAGGAGAGGAGCTCGACCAGCGATAGAGAAGCAGATTGAGATTGAAAGTCTGAGAGGCAGGCACGGAGAAGAGCGACAACTTTATGGGCATTCTGATAGCAAGACGCAGCATATTGGTTGCCCAACACAAGGAATCGTCCCGGGCCGCGATGTCACGTCAGCCATCAGTCTGTATGAATACTGCACACTGCATATTTTGAGGCGAGCTGCATGTCTCGCGCTATGCCTTTCCTCCCTCATCTGCGGGCCGCTCTCGTTGTCTTGGACGCAAGACCCTTCTGTGGATCAGCTGAGTGAAGATGCAGAGCTGAACAGGATATCCTGCAGCAATTAGCTTCAATTCCCGCATTCTTGGGTGTCTCTCCTGCTGGGCCGCGCAGGCCAATGGGTACAATGGCTGCATCTTGCGGCTGCAGCGATGCAATATTGCGCAAGCCTGCACGGTGGATTGTCCGAGGGCGGCTGGGATCTGAACTGCCGATGGAGACGTGATGCAGCAGGCTTGCTTTTCTGTATATATGATCCGTATGCAATACATCCTTGCTGAGACAGCCTCAATTGCAGCCCAATTGCGAGATTTGGAGATTTGAACCAGGGTTCTGTCTCTCCGCAAAGGCCAGAGCACTGTCTCACAGTGCCTGCACTGAACTGGCACGAGGCCTTTTTCCCCAATTGGAATATAATAAACATGAATGTGGCATTCTCGGAAAATTTACTAAAATACTATTAGTCATTCTTGTCTTTTTGTCCCCAAGACATTAATCAAAGCAGACATACCAAGTTAGCCGGCTATTGGCCCGTTGGGATCGGTATGACTTCATTCTGATCAGCGAAGTCTCCAGTTCAGCTGCTCGCTATTCCCTGTACCCTTGCCCTCAGGGTGCCACTGCCAGCTACTCTTGCGCGGTTGACTGGTTGAGTCATGTATCAAGGTAACAAAACCCGTCCTGTGTTACCAATCAACAGTGGTTAAGCCTATTGTGATGCTGTGATGCGTTGCTCAACTTGTCGCCGTCTTGCGTTAGTCATGCTCTGTCTGTCTTGTCGCAGTATCGTCTGTCATGTCATGTCTTGCCCTTCCGTCCATGCCATGTCTTTCACCATGTCATGTCTCACTCACAACGAGTTGGACCGTTGCTAAATCGCGGCTAGTCGCGTTTGCCTCTGAAAAAGAATAACCCCGATTGCAGCATATCGAGCAGGGTCTGGATAGCAGCAAGGAAGGAGGTTGTTCGCGTGCTACATATCCGTATCCGTACCTTCCTTGCCAATCGGGGAACATTCCGCCCACTGGACTTGTCCACTCGTGAATCTTCTGCAAGCACTGTCTGACTCTGACACCTTCTTCTTCCTGCTCACTCTTCTTCGAATGGCACTTCACGGTAAACATCACCTGTTTGCTGTTTGCCTTTCTAGTCTGCCATGTCTCCTACCCCAGACAACAACTGTCAGAACGACAATGCCAATGGCGGCAGGCCATCATCTCCAGAATTAACAGAGACGACGCCTCTTCTCGCCGCTGCTGCCAGCCGAAGCCATGACGTTCCTAGCTCAGATCCCAGTTCAGATCCCAACGCCACCACATCGGCTCATCCTCATCCTCATCCTCATCCTCATCCTCATCTCGAAGATGGCGCCGTCTCTTCCCGGCCGCCGCCGCCGCTCACCACCTCGGAAGCCATCCGGACGCTTCCCAAGCTGCAGATCCTCCTCCTCTGCTTCGCCCGCACCATGGAGCCCGTTGCTTTCTTCGCCATCTTCCCCTTCGTCGCCCAGATGGTCCAGCGCAACGGCCGCCTGGCCGACGCCGACGTCGGTTTCTACAGCGGCCTCATCGAGTCACTCTTCTCCGTCGTCCAGATCTTTGTCCTCATCGTCTGGGGCCGCGTCGCCGACTCGGTCGGCCGCAAGCCCGTCATGATCATCACCCTGACGGGCATGATGGCGTCGACCATGGCGTACACTATGGCCACGACGATCCCGCAGATGATTCTGTTCCGTTGTCTGGCAGGCGTCTTCTCCGGGTCGAGACTGGTGATGCGGACGATGCTGTTCGAGCACTGCACACCCGAGAACGAGGCCATCGCGTACAGCTGGTTCGGGTTCGCGAATAACATCGGTACCACACTCGGCCCGCTCATCGGCGGCGTGTTTGCCGATCCGGTCGCACAGTATCCGAAAATCTTCAAGGGCGTCGCCTTCTTTGAAAGGTTTCCCTACGCCCTCGTCGGCCTGGTCCTGACAGCGATCGGCATCGTTGGCATCCTCGTCAGCGCTTTCTTCCTGGAGGAGACTCTCAAACCGACCGATGAATCCGTCGCTTCTTCTAATGGAAGCAAGCCCGCTGCCCCCCAAGCTATGTCTATGCGAGAGCTTCTCACAGCCCCCAAGGTCGCCATCACCATCTGGGTCTACACGCACTTTATGCTCCTTGCATTCGCAGTCTCGGCCCTCACACCAGTTTTTCTATTTACCCCCGTTGCCATTGGAGGCACTGGCTTCTCTTCGTCACAAATCTCCATCTACATGGCGGTCCAAGGGGCAAGTCAGGCCGTCTGGCTCATTTTTGCGTTCCCGTTACTGCAGCGTCGCTTTGGCACCAGGAGCCTACTAAAGCTGTGCGCGACGGCCTACCAGTCCTTCTTCTGCGGCATCGTGCTCCTCAGTGTATTCCTCCGCTGCGGCGCCCAGTCTGCCATGGCCTGGGCGTGGGTTATCGGAGGTCTTCTCGCCGTCATCGGACCCGGCGTGTCCATGGGCTTCACCAGCGCGCAGCTGGCTATCAACGATGCGTCACCCAGTCGCCAGGTCATGGCCACCATGAACGGCCTCTCCATGACGAGCGCTAGTATCGCCAGATCGTTTGTACCAGCCGTTTCGACGGTCATCTTTGCCGTGGGAGTCAGGGGCCAGATCTTATGGGGCTATCTTGCGTGGGCTATTCTCGTTCCCCTGGCGATTGCCCTGAGGATATTCGTCGATTACATCCCTGGCAGCAGGAGAATATCTCACGATAATAAATGATGTATAATTACTAATAGAGACTCGGGCGCTGGTTACGGTGAAGCAATTTTGCTCCACAGTCGTATCTGTATAAAATGCTGTATTATTCATCTCATCATCGTTTGCATATAGAGCTGTATTCATCTCACCATCTTCTGCATATAGAGCCGCATTCATCTCATCATATGCCTTTTGCTCCACTTTGCTATTGACTGTCAAGATTCATTATTGATTCTGCTGCATAATAATGCATAGTCCCAATCTCCCGATAGACGACAATGCATGCAAGTTACTGGTCTAGCATTACCTGCAGGGCGCACCGGTGACCTCTCATTGATCCAGTAAGCACTATGATGGATTCAATAATCTTCTCCAGTAGTTGAAAAGTATCTTTTGTTACTTGCTTTTCTTTCTTGTACTGCTCGTCATCTTGGCTGCTCCTTTGTCGATGCTCTTATCTTTGGGTGCGAGCCTGGACCTTGTGCGTAGAGATCATCAGCCTGGCCTCTGCAGAAGGTTAAGACATTCGATGCACTACCCCTCTCGATCCTTTCATCTACATGCTGTCCTTATGTCTTGCGTAATGGAGCATCTCCAACGCCGAAGAGGGGTAGACTCAGTGGCAGGCAGAGTGCAAACTCCCATCATCTACAGCCCGGATGTAAGTCTCACCTGCAGGCGGACTCTTCTGTCCGTGCCGTTAACCACTTGGGTCACAGCCGCACCAATATCTTCAATGTGAGTAATAAACAAAAGAGACTTCCAAACCGTCGCAGCATGTCTCATCAGATCGCACGTTTTCTCATTGGCATAATAGTGTATTAGCATCTGTTTAGGGCTGGAAGATCTCGGTGAGGAGGCTCAGGTTGCTCCTCAAGAGACTTAATTGAAAGGAAAATTAATGAAGGGAAAGTGTCACTACAATGGTATTATATTCTTGACCCTCTGTATCATCGTCCCAGAACATAAACCCGAACGAACCATGTCCACGGATCAGAGCGATGACCTTGATGGAGGATGGAGGAGAATTGCGCCGCGGGGTGCACTGTAATTCAAAAGTTTATAGCGATCCCACCCCCCTGTAGTTGTTTCAAATGGCCGCATCCGCTCCATTTTGTTTATAGCGTTCATGTCCCCTGTAATGAACTTCCCAAAGCCAAGCACTAACAATGCCGAAGCGCGCCTGATTCGACATGTTCCTGTTTGTTGCCTGGCACAAGAATTAAAATCCGAAAGAAAGAAAAAATTCAATCTAAAGCATACGTATCTAACACAGAGGCTCTTTTTTCATTACAAATTTTGAATTTTCATCCCGCGAAATTCCTTAGCCCAAGCGCAAGAGACTGACTGTGTACTGTGCTTTCTTTACCCCGCCATTCTGGACCCCACCAAACCACCACCAAAATCTAATCTGTCGCGATGCAGTCAGTGACTCAGCCAAAATTTCATTAATTCTCCTCCACAAACAACATCCATCCCGCGACGAGCGAAGCCCTCATCGTGCTTCACGTCGTCTCCCACACATTGCCATAATGGCGACTGACACAGCAGCTGGTTCGTCCGACTCGCCACTACCCGCCTTCACCATCCCCGCGACTGACAATAGACAGCGGCCGACGGCGCCAGCACAACAACTCTACCCTTGCGCAGGCATCACAACCAGACCGAGTTCGAGTACGTCATCCTCCCCTCTGTACTCCTCCCCACCTACCAGCCTAACCCCCCCGGTAGCATCGTATCGACGTACCGAAACCTCCTCGCGCAGGATCCCGACCTGACCAAGCCCGTCGCCGCCATCGAGTCCCTCATCGAGCTGCTCAACTCGGTGCCCTCGACCACCGTCTTCGAGACCCTCGACACGGTCAAGGCGCACTGCGACCGCCTCAAGGCCTCAGTCGAGAACCCCGTTCCCCTCACCGCCGGCACCGACCTCTTCCTGCAGTACCTCGTCGCCTCCCTCAAAGCACCCCAAAACGGCAGCAGCGGCGCCGGCACCAGCTTCGACGCCGTCCGCCAGCACCTACTGCGCAACGGGCGGCTCTTCGCCGCGCGGGCCGTCGCCGCCCGCGCGGGCGTCGCCGAAGCCGGCTTCCGCTTCATCACCGAGGGCAAGGCCGTGCTGACCCACGGCAACTCGCGCTCCGTGCTGGCCGTGCTGGAGCGCGCCGCCCGCAACGGGCCGGGCAAGTTCCGCGTCATCTACGTGCGCGACTCGGCGCGCGCCGAGGAGAGCGACGCGGTGGTCGGGCAGCTCCGCGGCAAGGGCATCCCCGTGGCGGAGATCCCGGGCGCGGCGGTCGGTCACGCGATGGGGCTGCTGCGCCAGGTGGACATGGTGCTGGTCGGCGCGGAGGCGGTGGCGCAGAACGGCGGCATCATCTCGAGGATAGGCACGTTCCAGATTGCGCAGCTGGCGAGCCGCGCGCACGTGCCGTTCTACGTGGCGGCGGAGACGCACAAGTTTGCGCGCAAGTTCCCGCTGGACCAGCGCGACATTGGCTTTGAGCAGCACGTCCTCGACTTTACCACCGAGGGGCCGAGCAAGCAGCCGGTGGACGCTGTCGATTACACTGTGAGTTTGATCTTTGCATGTGTCCGTGTGTTTCGGTATGTCCTAACGACTGGCAGCCCCCCGAACTCATCTCGAACCTCATCACCGAAAACGGCGTCCACCTACCGAGCTACGTGTTCGAACAGCTACTGGAGATTTACGGCAGCTTGAATAGCTGAGGAGAATACGGGAAGGGGAAATAAAGAACAAGATACAAGTGCGCCAGGCACAAATGTCAGGGACGCGTGGGGCGTCGCTGGAGTGCCGGCGGAGAGTTGCAATATCCTGGCGTCACGGAGCAGTAGAGGAAACAAAGATGTCGCTCCATGTAGCACGGCGACGCGGGACAATTGAGCCTCTCCTAACAGAGAAGGAAGGAAGCAGAGAACTAGAAGACAAGAAGCCTAGATCAAATACCACATTTCAACAAACAACCAAGCAACCTCCTCTTGTCCAGCAACACCCAACAACATCAGTTCAAGTCAAGGACCCCCGTCCTGTATGCCCTAGAGCTGGTCGCGGACGAGCCGGGCGCCGGCCCAGGCGTACGGGTAGTTGCGCTGGTACCAGTTGACGAAGCTGCGGCGCCCCGCGATGCGCGGGTGGGTGGCCCAGGAGCCGCCGAGCACGACGTTGTGCTTGCCGTCGAAGAAGTCGGCCGTGTAGGCCGGGTACAGCGGCATGGGCTCGAAGCCGTCGTGCCGGGCCAGCGGCGTGCTGGTCCACTCCCAGACGCCGCCCATGCCCGCCCGCCCGGCCAGCGCGTCGCCGGCGGCCGTGACGGGCTGCGGGTGCCACGTCTTGAAGCCGACGTTGGCACCGTCCAGGTCAATGTACAGCGGGGTGGTGGTGGTGGTGGTGCTGCTGCTGCCATTGACCTGCGCTGCTGCTGAGCTTGGGGGTGTCTCCTCGACGCCGTCGTTGACCAGGTGGCTGCGACCTGTCAGCATGATATGGGGGGGGGAGGAAAGAAAAGGAAGAGAGAAAGAGGGAAGGAAAGACTCACCCGTTCACGGCCGGGACCCGGTTGGACAGCTTGCTGTGCATGGACGCCTCCTCCTTCTGCTGCTCGGCAAAGGCGTAGACACTCTGGGCCTCGTCGGCGGTCGGGATGCGGCCGCCCATCCAGGCGGCGCAGCCGGCCAGCTCGTCGTACGAGGCGGCCACGGGCCAGTCGAGCGCGTGCTGCAGCGGCACGAGCCCGTAGACGGTGCGCACCGCCTTGTCCCGCAAGTACGGCTGCATCGGGTACTCAGAGCGGCCCGCGCCGTTCAGCACCGGGCTACTACCGGCCTCTTCGCGGATGGCCCACGATGCGGGGATGGCGCCGTTCTTGGTGCTGTACAGGTAGTCCGCGTACTAACACGACCTTTGATTAGATGGGGTCGGTCGGTAATCCGGGGGCCAGACTTACGTCCTCGTTGGTGATGGGCCGCGCCTTGGCTTGGAAGGCGTGCACATCGCGGCGCCGCGAGGGCTTCTCGTTGTCCCAGCCGAACGGCACGCTCGGGTCCGTGCCGTCCTCCGGGTCGTCCATGCCGACCGTGAGCGTCTGCGCCGGCACGTCCACCCAGGCGTTGGGCACGCGCGCCCTCCGCGCCGCCGCGCCCAGCGCCGCAAAGTCCGGCGCCGGTGCGTGCGGCGGCGGCAGCGTCCGGTCGCTCTGCAGCATCATGTACAGCAGCGTCTCCAGGTGCATCGCCTCGTGCTCAAACGCCACCCAGACGCCCCTCGCCACGCTGCGGGGCATGCTCTCCCCCTCGCCGTACAAGTCAGCGAGGCGGGCGCGCACGCGGGCCTGGTACGCGGCGATGTCCTCGACGGGGGGCCACTCGTCGGGAATCTCCGAGTGCGCGTGGCAGTGCTCCGGGTTGTCGACGTCCGGGTCGATGCCGCGCTCAAAGATGGACTGGTAGAGCGCGGCGGGTTCCGTGGATGGGGAGCCGGTGACCTTGGAGAGCTGCAGGTCGAGAAAGGTCGGGATGTGGCCGAGGTAGAAGACGCAGGCGTTGCGCAGCTTGATGGGGCGGGACTGGAGGGCGCGCGAGGAGAGCATGCCCTTGGTGACGACGTCCCAGGCCTGCCACAGGGCGGACCAGTCTTGGAGGGTGGGCAGGACGCTGCCGTACTGCGAGGGGAGGGAGCTGAAGGGGAGGTCGGTCTTTTGGAGTAGATGAAGGCCTGACGGCTGGTCAGTATATGAGGGTGTCTCGATTGGAAGGGCAGGGGGAATGGCACGCACCGTAGTCGTCGCCGCGGCGCCAGCGCTTCACCTCCTTGAGACCAGCGGCGCGCCACAGCTTCTCGACGCCGACCTGCGAGTACTTGAGGCTCTGCTCAATCTTGAGCGTCTCGGCTTGCTTGATGGTGGTGCCGAGGACGGTGACCTCCTTGGTGGGCGAGAGGAAGGCCTGGTGGCGGCCGCCGTCCTCGTCGTAGATGAACTCGCCAATGACTTTCCAGTCTTCCAGGTGGAAGACCTCGGTGCCGTAGATGTCGTTGGCGTGGCGAAGGCCGTTGTGGATGAAACTGGAGGGATTAGTTTGCATGTATCTGGGCAGAGGGGGGGAGTGACTGGCTCACTTGTGAGTGACACCCTCGGAATCTAGGGTTTCCGTGTTAGTTAGTCTGGTTCCATCACAGCTTCATTCAATCTTAAACTTGCCATTGTATGCATGGCTGGAAGCGGGTTAGCAATGATGAAAGTACGTAAAAGATACAAGAAGCATAAAGGACACTCACTAGACCTTGTCCGGGTCGCAGCACGAATCGATGCCAATGATGACAGAGTCTGTCGGCTTCATGACCTGGGCGAAGCCTTGCAGGAACGCGCCGGCCTCGTCACGCGAAAAGTTTCCTAGACTGGTGTCAGCCAACAGAGGAAGAGACGGCCAAATACTATTCTATCGCAGGTGCAGCTTTACGCACCAATGCTGGAGCCGAGGTGGATGATGACAATACTGCGATCATCATGGGCAAACTGCTTCAACCAGTCCTTGCCGTCGTCATATGTGCCCCAGAGTCCATGGCTACGGACGTGCTTGTAGTCGGGGATCTGCAAAAGCGTGCGCTGCAGTTCTTGCTCTGACAAGTCGAGCGCGTAGTAATCGATGGGCTTGCCAATCTTTTCAAAGGCATCGAGGACGAGGGAAATCTTGCGCAGATTGCTGAAGGGGGTGAGGACTCGGAATTAGCGATTGATCATGTCAAGACGAATGAAGAAGGAGGGGTCGTCTGTTATCCTCTTACCCGCTTCCAAGCTCGACAAGCATGGCGCCAGCCGGGATGAGGCTGGCCATCTCGGCGGCGTGTTTCTTGAGAAGCTCAATTTCGTAGTTTGTAAGATAGTATTCGTCCAGATATGTAATCTGAGGCACGGTTAAGATGATTATTTCCAGGCGGCAAAAAATAAACAAATAAATAAATTAACGTTGCCCATTCGGGACGGGGAAAGAAAGAATGGTTGGGACAGGACCTTTGCCTGGGAATCCACTTCAGGCAAAGGGAAAAGCGGTGCAAGACGGGCTTCAGCAAGAATGACAATGACATACATCCTCAAACAACTGCAAGCCCTTTTCGTCGTACAGCAGCATCGTCGGGAGCGTTCGGTGGCCGCTGACGGGGTTCAGACGGCCGGTAATGTCCTCCTTGAGGTTGAAGTCGACCTGGGCGCCGCGAATGTCGATGATGTCGAGGCGCTGGATCGTTGGCATCTTGCGGGGCGTCGCGGAGTCGGCAGAGGTCATGACGAAGGGGGAAGACGACTCGTAATCATCTGCGAGTTGCTGAGCAGCAAAGGCCTCTTTGACGGCAGGCATATTGACTGGCGTATGAGTTGGCAACGGAGAGAGAGAGAGAAAGAGGTGGCTAGTGGCAATTCTGGACGATGGGGGGTTTCGAGGCGATGGGAATGCTTTAAACTAGTTGGAAAGACGACGCGGAAGATGATTAGATGGGGTTGGTAATCTAGATGCGCACAAAGAGCAGTGGGAACTTGTCTCTCTCTCGAAGCTATAAGCTGTGGACTAGTAACATAGTTAGTTGCCAGTAGTCTTCCCGCGGCTGCCGGTTCAAGATACGAATAGGGCGTGGAAGCTGTGCGTGCCGGTTGTACTTTGGAGACAAGCAATTCAGCGCAACATTTGCTTGAAACTACAAGTATCTTTCACGGTCGGGAAAGGTATTCTAGACCCAGAGCTAGTTCACAGGTGACAACCTGCACGAGGAAGCTTCTTTCTCCACAGTGAAGCCCACCACAAGAAGCTAACAGTTGACGGAGCAAAGCAAATGTACAACTCGTTAGTTATTGCTAGTTGGAAATACATGCTCGACGGGTGGCTAACTAAGGTACCTGGATTCCACACCCACCTCCCGTTTCGGCACAAGGACGGCCCATCTCCAACTCGGTTGCCCCTCCTCAGAGCCGGGGCGGAGCATCGGCCGGGCTTGTGAGTGGCCAGAGCCGGCGCGGGGTTTCTGGTCTCCCTTTGGAATCAATACCTGTTGAGGCGGGCAGGGGAGATGGAAGAAACAAGTACATGGGGCCTGGTTCTAGCTTGCCGTTGGCTGGAATTCGGAGTGAGGCTTGACAATCCATCTATTTCTGGAATCGTGTCGTCACCCATGCGTGGCCTGTTTCTTAGTCTTTTGGTGAATGTGCCTGCCTCCTCATCCGGGAGTAAGTCATGCATACATGCATACACACATACATACATACATACATACATACATATTGGAGCATGCTGTGTGTGTGTGGGTGTCCCAGACACGCGAACGCATGGATGGCAGGTCAGAAGAGCCAAGGAACCTGCAAGAAGAGGAACCTGCCAGCACATGCTTTTGAGACTGCTGTCGATGGTTGCTTCATTCTAACAGTACGCCCTCATGATACAAAAATACGTCTTGGGCGCTGACGGGCTGGCAACTCGTCTGCTGATCATCTCCAAGTAATTGTCCGCAGCTGAACCATGGCGGCTTGATTATGCGACGAATGCGTAGTTACTGTACGTACAGAGAAATGCGGGCGGCGTTATTTTTGCGGCGACTTTCCCGGCATAAACCGGGAAGCAGTAACCACAATATAGCTCGCCCTGTCATGCATCCTCGTTCTCTATGCAGGCGATGGGAGCTCCATGACGATGGCTCATGCAGCCGGGTTGGTCCGCCTTAGCTCTGCGACGCTTTTTTTTTTTTTTTTTTTTTTTTTTTTTTTTTTTTTTTTTTTTTTTTTTTTTTTTTTTTTTTTTTTTTTTTTTTTTTTTTTTTTTTTTTTTTTTTTTTTTTTTTTTTTTTTTTTTTTTTTTTTTTTTTTTTTTTTTTTTTTTTTTTTTTTTTTTTTTTTTTTTTTTTTTTTTTTTTTTTTTTTTTTTTTTTTTTTTTTTTTTTTTTTTTTTTTTTTTTTTTTTTTTTTTTTTTTTTTTTTTTTTTTTTTTTTTTTTTTTTTTTTTTTTTTTTTTTTTTTTTTTTTTTTTTTTTTTTTTTTTTTTTTTTTTTTTTTTTTTTTTTTTTTTTTTTTTTTTTTTTTTTTTTTTTTTTTTTTTTTTTTTTTTTTTTTTTTTTTTTTTTTTTTTTTTTTTTTTTTTTTTTTTTTTTTTTTTTTTTTTTTTTTTTTTTTTTTTTTTTTTTTTTTTTTTTTTTTTTTTTTTTTTTTTTTTTTTTTTTTTTTTTTTTTTCATTCTTCTTTCTCTAGTTCTTCACCATGTACAATACTTCCCCAATTTTAGTAGAGATGGAAACAAAACACGAGTGCATGGATGTATATACAATGATGCATCCACCACTGACATCTACTCCGCCAGAGCCTGCAGCACCATCTCTGTCATGCCCAGGAGCTTTTCCTCCTCGAGCTTGCCAGCCACGAGCTGCAAACTGATCGGCATCCCGTCGAGCAGCTCCGGGTCGTACTCGGCGTTGATCGCCTCGCAGGTGTCGCTCAGCGGCTCGTAGTCCTGCCCGACCACGTCGACGCTCCTATCCACCGTCAACCTCGTCGGGAAGGAGACGGCTGAGACGTCCAGGATGTTGAACACGGCAGTGTACGCAACTAGACCATACAAACACATTAGCTTGAAAGATCAACAAGGGCAGGAGATCGGCCTCACCGTGTCTGGTCCCGCTGTGCCGGTGCGTCACGTACGGCGTCGTCGGCAGCAGCAGCGCGTCCAGCCCGGCCTCCCGCCAGCTATCCAGGTTCTCGTTCTGAAACGCCGTGCGCTCCGTCTGCAGCCGCCACACGTCCAGCACCGTCATCGGGCGCGCATCCCGGTACGCCGCCATCTCCGGCCGCCACGGCTCGCCCGTCTGGGTCAGCTGCTGCCGGATCGCCGCCGCGCCGTCCGCCACGAAGAACTGCCCAATCATGGTCAGCCCGCGCAGCATGTCCGTCGGCCGCCAGCCCACCAC
Source organism: Cordyceps fumosorosea ARSEF 2679 (assembly GCF_001636725.1). Classification (NCBI taxonomy): domain Eukaryota; kingdom Fungi; phylum Ascomycota; class Sordariomycetes; order Hypocreales; family Cordycipitaceae; genus Cordyceps; species Cordyceps fumosorosea. The sequence goes on along the minus strand of NW_017387317.1, from coordinate 248,156 downwards.
CTCGTGGCCCGCGCCGCGCAGCCGGGCGACGGTCTGGTGCAGGGCCCGGGTGACGGGTGGCGTGGGAAGGACCAGCGTGTCGTCCCACATGACGCCGACCCGGAGCTTCGCGGGGAGGGCGGGCGGCGGGTGCTGCCAGGGGAGCGGGAGGCACTTGGCGTCAAGGAGCCAGGGGCGGCTGGAAACGACGACGCGGCTGTAGAGGGTGATGTCGGGGAGGGTGCGCGCCATGGGGCCATTGACGGAGAGGACGCCCTCCTGGCCGGGCATGCCGGAGCGGCAGTCGCGGACGGGGAAGCGGCCGGCGGACGGCCGGAGGGTAAATAACCCGGTGCACGCGGCGGGTATTCGCAGGGATCCGCCTGACCTCACAAATCTCAGCCAGGGCCAAGACAAGATCGTAGGAAAATTACTCCCAGTAGTTAGAGAGAGAGGGGAGGAGGTAGCTTACCGATGTCAGTCCCCACGCCTAGCGGGCTGCCCCGGAGCAGCAGCAGCGCCGACTCCCCACCGGAGCTCCCACCACTCGTGGTCCTCCGGTTGCGCGGGTTCAGCGTGCGACCAAAGACGTTGTTGACCGTCTCGGCCATCATCATCGCCGTCGGCACGTTGGTCTTGACGTAGAAGACGGCACCGGCCGCCTCCAGCACCCGCGCCAGCGTCGAGTCCGCCGCCGCCGCGTCCCCGACGTGCGACGCGAAGCCCACCGTCGAGTCCAGGCCCGCGAGCTGGAAGTTGTCCTTGAGGGAGACGGGCAGCCCGTGCAGCGGGCCGACGGGGCGGCCGGTCCGGGCGAGGTGCGCGTCGCGGGAGCGGGCGGTGGCGAGGGCGCGCTCGAAGCACGTCTCGGAGAGGCAGTTGACCTGTACTTTCTATGAGTCGGGGTCCGCCGGGGAGGGGGTTGTGCAACGAAGAAAAGGAGGTTCGCACCAGCTGATGTGCGGCGGCGGCGCGCTTGCAAAAGGCGCGCGTCACAGCTTCGCAGGTGAGCGCCCCGGAGGCCAGCCCGACGACTAGCTCCGTGGCCGTCTGCTCGGTGATGGAGAGCTCATCCGGGGTGAACCAGCCGGAGGCGGAGGGCCAGGAGGTGACGTCGTCCTGCGAGGCCGGCGGGAGCAGGTCGGCGGGCACGCGCCACTCCTCCGGGATGGAGGCGCTGAGAAGGGCGCGCTTCCGGGAGCTGATATCCTCCCAGACGGGCGCCGGGCTCTCGGTGGCGAGACGGGCACCGTCCGGTTTGGCGGCGAGGATGTGGGTTTGCTGTGATTCGGCGCTGGTTCCCATGCTATGATACAAGTTGACTAGTACGATGCGGGGAGTGTGGGAGGAAGGGTTGTAGGGACTGGGAAGGAAATGGGAGGACACCGATGTAGAAAAGACGAGAGGGGGATTCAAGGTAGTTGATGGGTAAGCCATGTACTACTGCTGCTGCTGCAAGCCCAAGTCACCCTCGTGGACGGGATTTCCCCCGCAAAAGCCGATAACGGCAACCTCCGGGGCTCGGGCTCGGGCTGATGTGCGCCATCTATCGTGGGGTCCCCATAATATGCGGGAGGGCGTCCGGGGATGACAGCTAGAGCCTGGTGAGCCTTGAAACTTGGACTCCCATGGGTTTGATATAAAATGGCCCTGCAGGTTGTTAACTTGAGCTCTGGGCACATGTCGAGGTAGCTTGTACAGGGTATGAGCCGGTCAGCTCGGCGATGGATCGAGACTTGCAGCCAGCCAATACCGCCTCCCGTTAATAGACGTCAACAAGACATATTAAAACATGAAAGTTGAATGATTATATTGCTACATCTGCCATGTTCCAAGGGCTTACGATTTATACACCCCATCCTGCAGTTCTCTTCAACATGTCCTCCTCGAGCGAGAGTCGCCCTCGCAAGCTAGGGCTAGGTTTAGGCAGTGATCCTGTGGCGACGGCTACAACGCAACGGGGCTTCTCTTACAAGAAATATAACATATGGGATGCTATACCTGGCTTTGTAGTATGTAACCTTCATCTAGAGTTTTACTCTGAGATGGGATAGTATTTGCTGCAAATCAGCTGGTCCACCGGCCTCTTACACTATAAACCAACGGCTCGGCCAGTGACTCACCTGTGTCAAGTCCACCAAGGGAATGTTGTAGAATAAACTCATCACAGAAATTGATGCATGAAATCTATTCTCGCTCGTAAGAGCCCACCACTCCAAGCCGACATCACATTCCGTGCCCAATACAATGGCCACACATCCCACCCTAGACTCTCTCACCGAGAGCCAGCTCCAGGCACTCTACACGGCCCATTACCGGGCGACCACGGCCCGGATCCGAGTCGCCGGCGGTGCTCGACCGGTCCGCATCCCCGGCACCGCCGCGGCGCTCGCCTGGGCCAGCGACAAGCAGATGCACAACGGCGTGCCCGTCGGCGCCCTCGCCCCGAGCGACGACCCCGCCGCCGCCGTCCGGGCCGTGATGGAGCAGTCGCCCTCCCCCTGCCACTGGACCGTGTGGCCCGCGCCGCAGCCGCGCCTCGAGCAGGCGCTGCTGCGCCACGGCTTCGTCATCGACGACGACGAGCCCGCCATGGCCGCCGCCCTTGACGAGGACGCGTTGACGGCACGGCGCGCGCAGGCCGTGGCCGCCGCCGGGCCCGGCTTCGCCATCACGCCGGTCGAAGACGCGCAGGCCCTGGACGACTGGGTGGCCACCTGGGGCGGCGACGACACGCCCGCGGAGGTGCTCGACCAGTCTCACCAGGTGTACAAGGTCCTGCTCGCGGAGCTGCCGCGCGACGAGTTCGGCATGTTCGTCGGCCGTGTGGACGGCAAGCCGGTCGGGACGGGCATCGTGTTCTGCGCGGAGGGCCTGGCGGCGGTGCACTACATCGCCACGCTGGCGGCGTTCCGCCGGAGGGGCATCGGCAGGGCGCTGACGCTGCACGCGATGGTCGCCGCGAGGCGGGCGGGATACCGGATCGCGGTGCTGACGGCGAGCGAGGACGGCCGGGGCGTGTACAGGGCCCTAGGCTTTGGGGAGTTTGGAAAGCAGACGACGTATCTACGTGGATGATTAGGATGTGCACATGTGTTATTGGAGTCTTTGATTCTTTTCAATTTCCACATGTTATAGCGATGAGACAGACCTGAAATGATGACGAAATGCTTGTGAAAAGCCAGGTCTGGAGTATCAAATTAAATTCCGAGTACAGATTATGCACTTGAGAGAAGCCCCCCCGGACTCTACCACCACGTGGCAGCATGGCTTCGAGCAACAGCAGTTTTTAATTACAACGCTTTCACTTCCCGGGACTCAGGCATCCAAGCTCGCAACCGACGATGCCGGCTTATGAATATGAGACAGCTTTTCGCAAGCCACCCAGCGCTTTGCAGGGATCTCGGATCTGCACGGGGTAATGGAGGCAAGGGGGTTGATCTGCCGTGCTTGGCACAGCGAACTCTGGGAGTTGAAAGATGGCTGGTTATAAGGCTTTTCGGTGATGCTGAGCTCCCAGTGGCAAGGAGCCGAGGTTTGTAGGGAGATGTAGTTTATGCACTGTTGCATTCGCATTGCTGCCAGAATTGGGAGGCCTGTGATTGTCATGGCGGCCAGCCCGGAATCAGACCATTCTCCATCCAGACAGCAGGGGTGGCCCTGTCTAGTTGTTCCAAATGTCTTACCAGTAGCCATCAACTAACGAACTAACACCTCTTGCGTTGGGCTGACTGAGAGTGCTTGTGTCTGACTCGAAAAATGAGACAATGCTCGGGTCTTTTCATCACCAGTATTCTCAACATTGATGAGAATCATGGAGGTTGATCTGCGCAGCATTAATTTGGTACTTCAGACTGGCTTCGCTGGCTTGGGAATGACCCGTTGAGACTAAGAACAACGTTGACAGTCGTTTCTTTTTCTTTTTCTTCTTTTTTTCTTTTTCTTCCCACTAATTCAGGGACGAGATTAGCCGTTTCAAACGGGTAGAACGAAGCTGATACGTGTCTTGTACTGGTCAACTACATGTACGGCCACTGTCAGTTATAATAGTTTTCGTTTTACTCCTTAATTCCAGTTGACCTCGAAATGTGCCTTGATGAGCCCCATATTCATAATAAAGGGCGTATTTATTTACTCCTTGTTTCGTTGCAGAATCGAGGCTGTGCCCTCCCTCGTATCCAAATGCCCGGTGTCCGTGTTGGTATGCTTCGCCATCACATGGCATCGCTATTGGGAGCGACGATATTCCCTTGCTCAGTGCCAGTTCTCGTAAATATCGGACTAAAATCCCTGCCAACAACCTGGACAGGGAACAAGGAATCGGAAATCGTTAGCGGTGCTTCCGGACCGTTGCTGCATGCACGCGCGGACTCGTGATGGCATCTTGACAGCAAGCAACAGCCCACTCACTCACCCTCCCAACGGGACGGACGGACCACCGCATTCCCTGATCAACATGGCTACCCTTGGAGCCGGATGATGAGCTCATTGGTCGCATCAACTCGCTTCGCTTCAATGGCGGTGGGGAGGACGGGCCGCCGGCCGTTTCGCGATGCGAGCCTAAACGGATAGAGGCAAAAGCAAAAAAAGGGGCCATCATGATCAACGGCACTTGGATTCAATAGGCATTCAAGCGGATCCCCTCCCTGACTGCGTTGACAAGGTGACCCAGCGAGACTGAGACATCCGCTGTCCTATATATGATAGCCGACATGGGCCTCTCCGCAATAGTTCCTCCCCCCCGTCCATATAGTCCCCAACGGCTGGCGTATGAATATCGTCTTCAAACTGCCCGTATTTATCTCCATTTCCCAATATTCTCCGTTTCTCTCTGTCCGTTTCGATAGCTTCGAGGAACTCCGAGCATTACCACAGACATCACCGTTCCCAAGGCTGGTTATGTGCCAAGCACCCGCAAGCTACCACTACCATATTCGCTGGTCATGAACCTGCGCCATCTCGATGCCTCCGTTCTTATAACAAACAATGATGCCGCTGATGAGTACCGTCAGTGTTGCGTCACTCAGTCCATTAGCGCAGTCACTGCCGCCCATCGTCGACAGGCGTGGCGACGACTTTATGCTCGGCCTGCCTCACTGCGCTGTAAGCTTATCGCCTGCACTCCCCGATCCGTTCGGCCTCTCTAATCTCAGCTGTCGCTGCAGGTACCGTGCGTAGAGCAGCTGTGCACGCCTTTCAACCAAACATGTGTCTGCGGGCCAGACAAATCCGCCATTGACCGCTGCGTCCTCGTCTCGTGCGGGATACCAGCAGCTACCTGTAAGACTGACGCCGAGGGCGAACGCTTCAAAACGCGCGACTTTCCCATTTTACTTACATCATGCACAAGACGTGAGGAACCTCACAGAGACGTCCTGTAAAACGCCAGTCCGCGATCGCCGGGTCGACTTCAACATCATGACCGCCACCATGACCTCGTGCACCTTTTGCGTCATCAGCGCGCGCCTGCTGTACAAGCAATTCCTGAGCGCTAGGAGAGCCATCGACTACGAGGACTGGTCCCTCATTGCCGCCGTCCTCATCGGGCTGCCCAGTGTCTTCATCAGCGTCTTCTGCCTCACCGCCAACGGCATGGGCCGGGACGTCTGGGGCCTGCAGCACCCCAGCCTGGTCACCACCCTGTACTACCTGTACATCAACTCCATCCTCTACGTCGTCCTCATGATCCTGATCAAGCTGAGCCTGACCTTCTTTTACCTCAACATCTTCTTCGGGCGGATCCGCATCCTGCTCTGGGCTACGGTGGTCTTTCACGTCATCAGCGCGACCGTGTACGTGCTCGGCGTCGTTTTTCAGTGCCTGCCGATCGGCTACGCGTGGGAAAAGTTTGACTACGCAAAGGACGAGCCCGCCCACGGACACTGCTTGAACATCAACGTGGCGGGGTGGGTGAACAGCGGGATCAGCGTGGCGGCTGATATCTGGCTTCTGTCGCTTCCCCTGAGCCAGCTGCACAAGATGCGACTGCACTGGAAGAAGAAGCTGGGGGCTACTCTAATGTTCATGACGGGTGCAAGGTGAGTTCGATCCCTGGTCGGGAGTTCGCTGGCTGTAAAGCGCCCACGATACTTACTGTTCTTGGCAGCGTGACACTAATCTCGTGTCTGCGACTTGCGTCTATTCGAAACTACGCAACAACCTCGAATCCCACTTGGGATCAGTGGGATATTCTGTGGTGGTCGACTGTTGAAGTCGAGGTCGGCCTCATCTGCATTTGCCTGCCGACTATACGCCTGATCTTTATCAGAATCGCGCCGCGGATCTTTGGATCTGAGTCTAGTAGTGTCTCGTACGTACCAGAAGAAAGTCACGCGTAACTGTATAGATGTGGAAGCTGACCCAAGAATCAACCCATCAATAGAATCACGTTGAATCATATTGACTCGCAAAACACAAAGCATACACGACTAGGAGACGTCGAGGGAGAGGGAGAGGGAGAGGGCGCGGGCGCGACGCCACTCGCTACACTCCCTAGCGATGCCTCTGCGCCTGCGAACTTTTCGCTTTCGGAGGCTCCAAAGAGGCCAGAACCGGCGTTTTCCAGATCTCGAAACACATCGGATACCAGTGGTTCAATTTTCACCGCGGACTATCGCGATACATGGCATGATGAAGTACCGCTGAGGGTCGTGACGAAGGCACAAGATCGCAGAGTCAGCATTTGAGAGGGTCAGAATTGGATAATACCGACAAGAAGCAGACGATTCGATTATGGAATGATGAGCCAAGTACATAATCGCCAATAAGAATTACGAGTACGGAGGGGAGGGGAGGGGTTTTGCATTTAAATAGCACTAGATACCACGCCCTGGGCGGCACCACAGTTGTAAATGAACTTGATTTTGAATTTGATTCTTTATTTTTTTTAATCATAAATCGACTTAATAAGCTCTGGTAGCTTGACATCGATTGCGTTCCTACGCTTTCTCTGCCTTTCAACCAGTGGCTGAAGAGGGACGGACGTGGCGGCGGGAGTGGCGACGAAGAACAGTCACAATACTACAAACGACTGCGTTATGATTTTAGTAATTCACCACTTTTGGGTGCCAGAGAAAATACAACAAGAAATTTACAACGCTAGAGATGGCTAGATGTTTGAATATTCAATTTTTCCTCAATATTTGAATATTCAAAAGTTTATGTTGAAATGTACAAACACTGTTATGCGGGGCACAAACGGCTGCCGATCTACATAGTTAGGCCCTGGCAGTGGGCATCTTGGAATCCCATCTGCTCCTACTCTTTCCAACTTCATCTACACGACGCCCTCCGCATGACAGCTTCCGAAAATTCAACCTTTTGCCTTTTCCACCAGAAGACGAAAGAGGTGCTTTCTCTGCGACTGCTGCCCTCCAGGCTGGCGTCGCAAGACGATACACACAGACAGTCATGGCCGTGCGCAGCAGGTCGATCAAGGAATACCTGCGCAACGTCTACCAGCCTGGCGAGCGCGCCCTCATCCAGAAAATCGACTTTTTCATCCTGACATTTTGCTGCTTGAGTTATTTTGTCAATTACGTGCGTTCCTTCTCTTCTCTTCCGAAACCCCTCGTGTCTGTCTGTCTTGCCAGCGCTGACTCACGCCCACCAGCTCGATCGCAGCAACCTGAACAATGCCTACGTCTCCGGCATGAAGGACGACTTGGGCTTCGTCGGCGACCAGCTCACGCAAATCAATACCTGCTTCACCGTTGGGTAAGCCTGCCACTCTCCCCTGTCCCCCTCCCTCTAATACCGCCAACCACGCCAGCAAAAACTTCTAACTCGTTCGTTCCATCCCGCAGCTACGTCGTCGGGCAGATCCCCTCCAATCTGTCACTGCACTACGTCAAGCCGCGCATCTGGTTCCCGCTCATGATGGTCCTTTGGGGCGCCCTCACCATGGTCACCGCCGCCGCCCGCAGCCCGCACGCCGTCATGGCCGTCCGCTTCTTCCAGGGCGTCTGCGAGGCCTCCACCTTTGTCGGCACCCACTACGTCCTCGGCGCGTGGTACACGGAGCGCGAGCTCGGCAAGCGCAGCGGCGTCTTCACCGCCTCCGGCCTCGCCGGCACCATGATCGGCGGCTTCATCCAGACGGGGCTCAACCGCGGGCTCGACGGCCGCCGAGGGCTGGCCGGCTGGCGCTGGCTGTTCATCGTCGACGGGCTCATCACCATACCCGTGGCCCTGTACGGCTTCGTCTTCTTCCCGGACACCCCGCGCACCACCACGGCATTTTACCTCTCCGAGGAGGAGAGGCGGCTTGCTCGGTCGCGCGTGCCGGAGGACGAGGGGGAGAAGCAGTCCCCGCTGACGCTCGCGTTCGTCAAGAGGGTCCTGACGTCGTGGTACTGGTGGGGGTTCGTCATGCTCTGGGTGATTGCGGGCGAGACCGAGTCGTTTAGCAGCAACGCGCTGCTGGCGCTGTACATGCAGAAGCACCCGGTCAATAAGTACTCGAGGGCGCAGCTCAACGACTACCCGACCGGCGTGCCGGCTGTGGGCATCGTGTCGACGCTCTTCTGGGCCACGCTGACGGACTTTCTCGGCGGTAAGCGCTACCTCGTCGGCTACTGGATCGGCGTCACGGGCATCGCCACCTCAATCATGATCCTGGTCGCGGCTACCAACCCGACCAGCTCCTCGTCCACTGCGGTCGTGTTTGCCGCGTACTACTGGGCCGGGTCTGTGTACGCGTGCCAGGCGACCTTTTTCGCCTGGTGCAATGATGCCATGCGATATGAGCCGTCCGTCTTCCGAGGCGTGGTCCTGGCCGGGATGAACCTAGGAAACAATGCTGTAAATGCGTGGTGGATACTCATCTTTTACGGTGCCTCACGAGCGCCGTGGTTCATTGTGAGTTTGCATTTCCAAGTAATTAATACCGGACTTCAATTGGGACCAGCTAACAATTATTTCTTCTCAGCGTGGCATGTGGGCAATGATCGGATGCTCAATTGCCTTAATTTTCTGGTGTGCTGGGTTGTCTTACATGGTCTACAAACACCGTAGGGGCATCGCTGACAGCGCTGCAGAATTGCATGAGGTTATGCCATCCAAAGCGGAAAGTTGACATTGGAATATGGAAAATGACGATAATCACCGTATATAATAACCATACTAATTTTGTAGAAAATTACTCCGTCTTTTACTTTAGTTTGCCGCGCCTCTGGATCGGCTGAGACGGCGCTGCTGAGGCCTCAGAAAATAGGCATGCAGTCTAGCACCAGTCGGAAAAAAAGTTTGGACAACGGGTTTCCACTTTGCATCTCGCGATCTCTCCCGTGCTTTGACTTTTCCCGAAAGCATCACGTCACGCCCGTGTCCATTGGCTTTTCGCAAATCAACATGTCGCCATAGATTTATTCGCTTCATCTTCTCTCATACCGCCATGTCCAGCCTTTTACCGTGGACTGTGTCGGTCGCGCGCCAGCATGCTAGGATCACGCTGCAGCGATCGACAACCTCCTCACAGGTAGCAACCAAGTCCATCAGCACAAGCGCGGGCGTCCAGTCGCAACAAAAACGCCATATCCATGCCAATTCCGGGGCGCGAAGACAGTCTTCACCAATTGGCCCTGTCCGATGCTCCCTAGCGGTTGCGCGGGTGAGCCTTGCGCCGCGCGCCGCAGCAGCCCTGCCTAGATCGTTGAGCACCACTTCGACGCGCGCCGGGCAAGCCGTTGCTAAGTCGAGCGATAGCAAGGCCGTCCGGAAAGACACCGAGGATGACGAGGATGCTCTGGTTGACGAAGTCGGGGCTAAGGCGTCCAAGGGCCCAAAGCACGCCGCGCAGCTCTCCAAGAACGAGCCCGACGCGGATAACTCCGCGGGCGGTCTGCTGCGCCTCCTGAGCATCGCCCGGCCCGAGGCCAAGCCGCTCGGCCTCGCCACCGTCTTCCTCGCCGTCTCGGCGACCATCACCATGACCATCCCGTATGCCGTGGGGCGCATCATCGACGCCGCCGGCAAGGGCGGCATCGTCGAGGTCGCCGGGCACGCCTTCACCCTCACCCAGTTCATCGTCGGCATGGGCGCCGTGCTGACCCTCGGCTCGGCCGCCTCCTTCACGCGCAACGTCATGATGCGCATCATCGGCGAGCGCGTCATCGCGCGCCTACGCTCCCGCCTCTACCGCCGCACCTACACCCAGGACGCCGAGTTCTTCGACGTCAACCCCGTCGGCGACCTCATCTCGCGGCTCGGGTCCGACGTCAACATCGTCGGCGACTCGGTGACGACGAGCGTCACGTACGCGCTGCGCTCGACGTTCAACACGGTCGCCGGCATCGCCATCATGCTGTGGACCAGCGCCAAGCTGACCATGCTGATGCTCGTCATCCTGCCGCCAATGGCCATCGGCTCGCTCATCTACGGCCGCTTCGTGGAGCGCATGAGCAAGCGCGTGCAGAAGAACCTCGGCACGCTGACCAAGATCGCCGAGGAGCGCCTCGGCAACGTCCGCACTAGCCAGGCGTTTGTCGGCGAGCGCCAGGAGGTGCACCGCTACAACAACCAGATCCGCAAGGTGTTTGCGCTGCGCAAGCGCGAGGGCATCGTCACGTCGACGTTTTACACGTCGACGCTGTGGGCGGGCAACATCTCGTTCCTGATTATGCTGACGGTCGGCAACGGCTTCATCCAGTCCGGCGCGATGACCACCGGCGACCTGACCGCGTTCGTCATGTACGCCATGTTCGCCGGCACCGGCATGATGGACTTCTTCTACACCTACACCGAGATCATGCGCGGCTCCGGCGCCGCCCAGCGCCTCTTCGAGCTGTCCGACAAGCGGCCGCGCATCGCGCCCAGCCGCGGCTTGCGCGTCGCCTCCGCCGCCGGCGCCGTCAAGTTCACCGACGTGCACTTTGCGTACCCGACGCGCCCCGACGCCACCATCTTCAACGGGCTCAGCTTTACGATCCCCGCCGGCGCCAACGCCTGCATCGTCGGGCCCTCCGGCCGCGGCAAGTCGACCGTCGGCGCGCTCCTCCTGCGCTTCTACGACCCCGTCTCCGGCACCATCAGCATCGGCGGGCAGGACGTCTCGAAAATGAGCGCGCAGTCGCTGCGGCGCCGCATCGGCGTGGTCGCGCAGGAACCCGCGCTCTTCTCCGGCACTGTCGCGGAGAACATCGCCTACGGCGTTCCCGGCGCCTCTGAGGCGGAGGTCGCGCGCGCCGCCGCCATCGCCAACTGCACGTTCGTGGAGGAGCTGCCGCGGGGGCTGGCAACGCAGGTGGGCGCGCGCGGGTCGCAGCTGTCGGGCGGGCAGCGGCAGCGGGTGGCCATCGCGCGGGCGGTGCTGAAGCGGCCGGACGTGCTGGTGCTGGACGAGGCGACGTCGGCGCTGGACGCGGAGTCGGAGGCGCTGGTCAACGAAGCGTTGGGGCGGGTGTTTGCGGGCGGCATGACGACGGTGGCGATTGCGCACCGGCGGTCGACGATCGAGAAGGCGGACCTGCTGATCGTGCTCGGCGGGGACGGCCGCGTGGCGGAGACGGGCACGTACGCGGAGCTCGCGGCGGACAAGGACAGCGAGTTCAGCAAGCTGATGGAGAATCAGATGCGCTCACCGGTCGTGCGTAGGCCAGTGGAGGATGGAGAGGGGATCACGGCTGAGGAGGAAGAGGTGATCGAGGAGGATGAGGGGCAAGAAGCTGAAGGTGAGCATCGCAAGGTCTAGACCACGCATGTAAATTATTGTAATATTTTGTATCTTTTTGTAGTATAGTAGATACTTCTTCGTCACAGAATGTAGGCTGTGTGTTGACTAGACTTCGAAGCCCTCACGTCTGACATTGTCAAGGTCCCAAGGTGTTGATGTGCGCATTAGCCTTTAGTACGACGTTTAACCAAAAATTCTTTATTTTTCTTTAATTGCTATGAATTTAGTCCGTGTATTTATTTGCTTCTCGACCTCTACTTACACAATCGCCGGAAATGTATTCTCTTGGCATAAGGCAGCAGGTGCGAGTTTTCAAGTATTCCATTCTTCTTAGACATACAGTGGGTGGCAACATGTATTTGTCCCCTACTAGGTATCTGACCTATCCCTACGATAGTCGAGATAGTTAGCGAAGATACGTAAGATGTATAAAGTACCTAAGATGCCTGAGAAGGTGAGATACCTAGTAGGGGACAAATATTTTAACCTTAATCAACTGCCCCCCTCTTTGGCGGGTAAATTACCCCTCATTCGGTGGGCGCCACACCAGAGGCAGCCCGCCACCAATGAATGACGTTGCTGCTGTTTCCAAAGAGGCCTCATGCGCTGGGGCTTTCAACTCCAGCGCTTGCTGGACCAATCCTGGCCATTCGTGTTTTAACCCTTTCAACATTGTGCTTGTTTCTATTCCTGTCCATCTTCTTTCCTTTTCATCCTTGAAGTAGCTTCTGCGTCGCGGCTCTCGATCCTACATCACCACCTATCCTTAACAGCACTATTCACACAGCCTGTTGCGCCACTTCCATCATGGCCTCCGGACACAGTGTAAGCTCTCCTTTTCACACGCGCCGCCCTTATCGCTAACCATCCCTGATGATGCTCTCCAGGATCCGAAGCTGCTCTACGCCGTGAACGGCATCAAGGCCTACCACATTTCCAATGGCGACGAGCAGTCCCTCACGCCCTCGGGCCCGCAAACGCTCTCGCTCCTCATGGTCCCAACCTCGTCCGGCTTCGCCGACCCCTCCGGCCTCTCAGGCGGTGCCGGCACCGGCGAGGAGGACTTTTACCTGCACCTGCACCTCCCGCCCGAGCTCGACCTACCCATGCCCGCGACGACGCAGATCTACCACCAGCCGCCGAGCAGCTACCTGATCCCGCGCTGGGACCTTGGACCCAACAGCGGCGCCTTCACGCGCATCGAGTTCCCCGCCGTCAGCAGCCGCCCGGGCGTCCAGGAGGATGTCGACACCTTTGAGACCATACTCGCCCAGTGCACCGCGTTCCTCGAGCGCGCGCCCCCGCCCAGGCCCCCGCGCTCCAAGGCCGCCGAGGCCAAGGCCAGGGAGGCCAGCGGCGAAGCGCCCCCGCCGTACAACCCGGCGAGCTTCGAGGCCGGCGAGGCGTACGTCCAGGGCAGCGCCAGCTCCCACGTCGGCGGTCGGATCGTGCTGGTCGACGAGGAGGATGGCAGCGTCATCGGCGAGCTGAGCGACGGCTTCCAGGTTGTCGAGGACAGTCGTGTTCGTCCCGGAACCAAGGGTAAGCTCTGTACCAATTCCACACAAGGAGTTCACACCACTAACATCCTAGTCCAGACCCGGTAGAAATCAGCCTCCCCGAGGACGGCTCGCACAACATTTCGGTCGAACCGGTCGAGTACGATTACATTGAGGACTTGGTCCACCCGGCCTATAAGAAGTCGTCGCTCGTCAGCGGCGCCACCCGCGCGTCGCGGCTCCTCATCACCACCTCCGACTACGTCGGCAAGATGCTGCAGAACCAGGCCGACAGCTTCACACACAAGACGGAGCCCGTCGCCAACCCCGTCACCTTCACGCCCGCCACGCACGAGCGCATCCGGCGCATCAACCACTTCTCCTCCAAGGCGGCCGGGCTCTCCGCCTCCACCGTCGGCTCCATCAGCAAGGTCACGCAGAACCTCGCCGCCAGCGTGCGCCGCAAGGACGGCCGCGCCCGCGGCTACGACAAGGACGGCAACCTGGTGGACAGCTACAAGCCGGGAATCCTCAACAAGAGCCTCATGGCGTTCAACACCATCGTCGACGGCGCCGAGCAGGCCGGCAAGACGCTACTCACCAGCACGTCCAGCAGCGTCTCCACCGTCGTCGGCCACAGATGGGGCCCGGACGCCGGCGAGGCCGCGCGAAACATTGGCGGCGGCTTCAAGAACGTCGGCCTCGTCTACATTGACGTCACGGGCGTCTCGAGGCGGGCCATCCTCAAGAGCGTTGCCAAGGGCATGCTGGTCGGTCAGGTCAAGGACGGTGGCAAGGTGTACGTCGGGGGAGACGACGGGGCTTCTGTGTCTGGGGCCAATGGCTCTGGCAAAGCAGCGGCCGCTGCTGCTCCGGGTGACTCGAAGGGCAAGAAGCCGTCTAGATAATCTCGGCCTGGTGTTGAGAGTCGACTGGGGGGCTGCATTGAGTTGTCAGCACCGGAGTTTGCAAAAAATAAAATGACACAGAATAATATGAGTTACGATTAAAGTATATGATGATCAACTTTTTGTACCCCAAAATGAACCTGATCAAATGAATTCGCGGTCGAAAATAGCCATTGTATAGCATCACGTGGAGCCGCGGGGCAGTTCAACGGCGCGTCGCGTCTCCAAACCTTCATTTAAGCAAACTCTCGAGCCGGAATCACACAAGTCAGGAAACTGAGCTACACGATCCCGAGAAATTACCCAACAAATCAAGGACTCCATATTACATTGTTCATGTGCACCGAAACCTGCTGCGCTGCTGCGCATCACCCTCGGCAGCGTTGAGGTGCTTCCTGATCCTGCCCCTCCAAACGGCTTCACCCTCACCAAAAAGCTCGCCGCAACAGGGTACTTTACAAACCTTCCAGGCACTCGTCAATATGCCATTGCTAATATTCACGCAGCCATAAAACTAAATATGCTTCACGAAATCCTCCTCTCCCTCTCCGGGCACCCCTCGCCACTGCTCACCGCCCAGCTTTCCAACACCGAGCCCTCCTCCTCGTCCGCCTCCGCCTCCGCCCTCTCCCCATCCGAGCGGCAGCTTCTCGCCTCAGCCGCGCACCTGTCCGACCTACACATCAAGCTCTCCAAGCACGCGGCCCGCGTCGCCGCCTCGCACCCGTCCGCCGTGTGCCGGGCGGTGGCCACGGCCGTGCAGTCGGTGCACCTCGCCGCGCTGCGCCGCAAGGTGCTCGAGGTGGAGGCGGGCATCCTGCGGTACGATGCGGGCCTCGTTGGCGCCTATGGCATCGTGCCGCTGACGGCCGTCATGGGCGAGTTCCAGCCGTGGACGCGCCGCCTCGAGTGGCTGTGGGAGGTGGTGCGCTTCCTCGAGGGCGAGGATGACACCGAGGACCGCAGCCGCAGCCGCCCGTGCTGGGGTGCCCGCGCCATCGATCGCCTGCGCGCGGAGCTGCAAAGCGGCTACCACGACGTCCAAGAGGCCGCGCAAACGCTGGTGGCCGCCGCGGAGACGGCGTGGCTGCGACAGGTCTCCGCCTGGATCTTCTACGGCCGGCTGCCGAGCGCGGACGCCGGCGGCGAGGAAGACTTCTTCGTGCACGCCACCGGAGGGATGACTGCCGCCGCCGAGGGCGGCGGCCGCGAAGAAGAGGAGGACTACGTCGCCGTCGCGGAGCTGCTCCCTGCATTCGTGACCCCAGCGACGGGCCGCTCCATGCTCTTCATCGGACGCTCGCTGAACCAGATCCGCGCGCGGAGCACGACGCTCTCGACGGCGAGCGGCTTCCACAACACGGCCGCCAAGCTGCAGGCCGTCGCGGACCTCGTGTCCCCGCTCAGCTCGGCCAGCTTCACCGGCGTCGTCCGCGACATCCGCCGGTCGCTGTCGCGGGACATCCTGGAGCAGATCCTGCCGCTGTCCGAGGTCATGTCCACCATGCAGCTCCTGCGCGAGTTCTTCCTGCTCGGCCGGGGCGAGTTCGCCACGGCCATCACGCACGAGGCCGACGAGCGCGTCCGCAACCGCTGGCGGCGCGCGGGCAGGGACGCCGCGGGCAGCAGCAGCGTCGACAGCGTCGCGGTCAAGAGCGGCGAGGTGTCCGCCGCGCTGACCCGCGCCTGGGCCTCCCTATCCTCGTTCGAGCAGCAGTCGGGCACCGGCGACGACGCGCTGCTCGACCGCGCGCGCGAGCTGCTCCGGCTGCAGCTCGTCAAGGCCCGGCCCGACATCCCCGTGCACTCGCGACCGGGGCTCGTCGCGCTGCTCGCCGACGGGCCGCCCTTTGACGCGCTGCTCTTCTCCGCGCCCGTGACGCTCGCGATGCGGCTGCCGCCCGCCGTCGACATGGTGCTCTCCCCGTCCGACATGCACGTCTACGGCCGCGTCAACGCGTACTTCGTCGCGCTGCGCCGCGCGCACGTCCGCCTCACCGACCTATGGCGGCTGACCTCGCTGCGCCGCCACTTCCCGGGTCCGCGCGGCGCCGGCGAGCACGCGCGGGAGCTGCGCGAGCGCTGGTCCGCGCGCGCGGAGGTGCTCCGCGGGATGTGGACGACGGCGAGCGCGGCCGTCTTCTTCCTCGGCGAGACCGAGGCGTACTTCCAAACTGAGGTCGTCGAGGGCCTGTGGCGCGGCTTCCGTGCTTGGCTCGCCGGCGAGGCCCAGCACGAGGACGACGAGGCGGCCGAGGATGCTGTGCCCACCGCCGACGCAATGGACATTGGTGACGACGAATACCACGACGACGATGCATCCCAGCATCAACACGAACCTCGCCCCATAGCCACTGCCGCACCACCGCCTGAAAGCCGTCCCACCACAAGCTCCTCCGCCGCCGCCACGCCGCGCCGCAACCGGCACGACCAGCAGACGCTCGCCACCGGCCACGCCGTGTACCTCGACACCCTCGTGCACCGTCTCCTCCTCACCCAATCCACGTACACGCGGCCCCTGCACGCGCTCCTCGTGCACATCGACCAGCTCGCCGCGCACGTGCACCGCCTGCACGCGCTCTTCGCCGCCGCCGACCTCGCCGCCGACTCCGGCGTGCTGTCCTCCTTCTCCTCGGAAGAGGAGGAGGCGGGGGCGACGCTGCGGCTGCTGCGCGCGGCGGCCGGCGGGGTGCGCGCGGCCATTGACGAGGTGGTCGCCGCGCTGGAGGGGCTCAGCGTGGACGAGGCGTTCCTGCAGGCGTGGGAGGGTGAGGACGCGGCGACGGCGTGGTTGGAGGAGGAGCTGCTGGCGCCGGGCGAGGCGTACCGGCCGGCGAGGGTAGGCGGCCTGAACAGGTTGCTGATGCAGCTGAAGTTTGGTAGTTGATGTGGAGGAGATGGGCAGGAGGTGTCTATAATGAATGCAACGACGCAAAACCAGTATTCACGTTTTTTTTAAAGAGTTGTACATTATAGTATGATGAGTATAACGGCAGAGTAGCAAGGGATTATCATAGTTGAATGCGCCGTGTATATGCTTGAAACAATGTCTTGACACTTGTGATAATAATGTCTGTCACACACAATAGGATTCCAACTCAAGGACAACTGTTCACCAGACAGGGGAATCAATACATCACAGAACAAAAAGAAGTGAATTTCATTACAACAAAACTTGCAAATATGGCGGCCTGTTCACTCCCCCCTTCTCCCCTCCGTTCATCCAGCTCCACTAAGGCTGGCTGTTCCATCCTACCCAGTTGCGCGCCACGACGCGCCACACCTTGACCTCGCCGCTACGCAGGTCGTCCAACTTGTAGCTCTCCATCTTGACCTTCTTGTTCTCCCGGCCCTGCTCCCAGGCCCTCAGCTTCTTCTTCGTGCCGTCCCATTCGGCCACGATGGCTACGTGGTCCGGCTTACCCACCTCGGCGCTGTACTTGGCGTGCATCGCGCCGTGCTTGCCCTGGAACTTGCTATTGCGGAACGACACAATGTCTCCCGGTCGGATGACGTCGTGCTGCTGCGTGGAGGCATTGGCCATGTTCGAGTAGACGAGGGCGCCGTACGCGCGGGTTCCCACAGGCCACAGGGCACCATGCAAGGGCCGAAGCAGCTCAAGAACCAGACCTTGCGGCGAGCCGTCGCCAACTACGCTGTCCTTCTTGGCTGTCGCGGCCTCAACAATCTGACGACCGAATCGATCATGGAAGTCCTCCATTTCATCTTGACGCAAGGTGCGGGGAGGGCCTTCGTGCTTCTGGTCCAGCTCAACATCGGCAGGGTTATAGGGATCGAATCTGACAGTAAGGACCGTCTGTGAGTAATCTTGGTACAATACAAAGATTTCTCGCGCCACAATCGTCTTCGCCCCTTGACTGTTTGTCGTCGATTCCTCCGATTCGAAAAAGATATCACGGCGCCCCTGCAGCACAGGTGGAAGCTGGTTGGCCTGCTTCCACCAGCCACTCTGGATTGCCAGGTCAACGTCGTTGGCAATGAATCCAGACTCCAGTGACTGTCTGTGGAGATCCATGGAGCGCCTATTGCTAGTACTTGTTCGTGTACCCTCCATGGACTGGCGGCCACCAGATCTTGGGCCAGCTGGCGGCGGTTGTAGGCGTCGCTCAGTGGTGGGGGTCGCAGCGGGTGATGCGGCGGTATCTGCAAAGTATGCTTCCTCCTCGATCTTGGGGGCCTTACTTGAGCCTCCACCTGTCGTGGGAGAGGTGTAGTTGTAGGGGTCATAATCCTCCACAGATGGGACTGAGATTGGCGGCGGCGGAGGAGCGGCGCGGGGCACATCGACAGATCGCCGCTTGCTTTCTACCGGTGCAACCACGGGTACCGGAGGTGGGACAGCTCGAGGGGGTGAAGTAGGTGGGATAGGAGGGGGTCGACTTTGAGGAACGTCTGTTGTAGGCGACTGGAGCAAGCTGTCATCCACACTTGAATCACGGGCATGAGCTTTCAGTGCGTCCTTGTGGGGGGCCGAAGACGCGATGTCGGTATCGTAATCACCCTCATATTCGGTACTCTCCTCACCAGGCTCATCTCCGGCTGGTACGGGCCTAGATGGTGGAACTGGCGGGACATCAGCAGTCGACTGGCGACTAAGACCACCTGGAGGTGGTGGCGGGGGCGGTCGGCTGGCGACTGGGGGCAAGGCCGGTGCGGCACCTGGGATAGGAGGAGGCGGTCGGCTGTTTCGCTTATTTGAAGAGGTAGGGTCCTCAAAACGAGGAGACAAGGGTGGTGATCGCACCGGAAGTCGTGGAGACTGCGCCAACGCGGCTTCGGGTTGATCCCTGCCAGCAGAGAGCTCATCGTCCGATTCGGAGCCCTCGGTCGCAGACTTGATAGCGGGTGCGGGAGTTGGCACAGGTGGTCGTGGTGCTACAAAGATGTTAGTGAGGCGCATCCTCGTTGAGATGTACGTCTACTCACGCTCTGCAGGAACGGGGGGCGGCGCAGGGCGACCGGCAGGAACCGGGGGAGCAGCGCGCGGCACGTCTGAGCGAGAGGCCGGACCGGGCGTAGCGTCGTCGTCGTCGCTTTCTTCTCGCTCTGCGCCGTGTGGCTCGGGGATAGCTGGCGCCCGGCTAGGGACTGGCGGGGGAGACGGCAGGCCGGCGAGCGACTTCTCAGCTACCTCCTGATCAGCTTCGCGCTCCTGTGACTTTTTCAGACCTCCCATGCCGGGCAGAGCCATGGCGGTTGGGATCGGAGGCGCAGAGCGCTGTGTATCATCCGCACGGCGCTCTGCCTCCTCTGTCGCGGCCTTCTCTGGCTTGCTTCGCTTGGGTAGGCCACCAACAGGGGGCATGGGAGCTCCAAACATGCCGGCGAAACCCATGCCACCACTCATTTTGGCCATCCTCGCGCGAAGCTCTTCCTTTCGTCGAACTTCGGGATCAACTTCATCCTCATCCTCTTCCTCTTCTTCTTCCTCTTCTTCGCCTTGTTCCTCCCCGCCTCGCGGTTCCTCGACGGCCTTGTGCTGGTCGTCCTTAGCCGCAGGTGCGCGGGTCAGAGTGGGAGAGGTAGGGGCAGCCTCCGAAGCACGACGCTTAGATAATTCCTCCTCTTCCTCACGCTCCGATGTGTCATCTTGACCCTCTGTTGTATCACCTGCCCCGGACATGTCTGCTTCGTTACCATCATGAGGGGATTCAGCAGCCGGGCCTCGAGATGCCTTGCGCCTCGGCGGCGGCGGCATCTGGGCAGGTGCTTGCTCCTCTAGTGAGGTGCGGCCAATTGTGGTTTCGGTGTCTCTTCTTTCGAGCGGCGCGAGATCGGCAGGGGCTTCTTCCGCTTCTTCCGCGGGTTCGCTCGCTGATGCCTCTGGTTTCTTCTTAGCCGGTTTCTTGGGCTTATCCTTCCTAGCGGCGGCATCGGCGTGTCGCTGAGCCTGCTCCTGCTGTTGCTTTGCGAGCAAGGCAATGCGCTCCTTGAGGCTTGTCGGCTTAGGCTGTTCCTCTTCTTCCACACCGCCTTCATGCTTGCTCTCCGACGTGAACAGTCCAGCCTTCTCGGCCTGCTCTTGGTTCTGAGCCTCCTGCTCTCTGATTTCGGGGTCTTCGGATCTGCGATAAATCTTTGGGGTCACCTGCTCCCGTGGAATGGGAACGTAGGCGTCGCGGCTGGGGGGCGGCGGGACGAACGGCTTCTTGACAAAGCTTGAACCACCAAGACCACTGGGCTTGAAAGGCGCAATGGGGGCTGCGGAGGGTTTGTTGAAGGCAGCAATGCGGTCTTTGAAAGAGCTGCTGCTCGGCTTGTCGGCAACGGGCGGGGTTCCGGAAGGCTTCGGTTTCGGGGCCGGGGCTGAATCCGCGGCCGGCGTCTCGCGCGGGGCAGGCTTTGGGGGTTGGTCGATGTTTTTGGCGGGAGCCTTTGGTGATGTGGCGGCGGCCGCGGCGAGGGCAGGCACCGGCACTGGTGGCAAGTTTGGCTTCGGTGATTTTTGCTCCTCTACTTCTGGCTCAGGTTCGGGCTCATCCCTCGGGAGAGGGGGAGGGGCTGAGGACGTAGTCGGGGAAGCGACAGGCACCGGCACTGGCGCTGGCTTCTCTGACTCGGGCTCGGGTTGTTGCGGATGGGTTGGAGCATCCTCTGACTTTTTCGGTCGTGTCCGGGTAGGGCGGGGAGGCGGCGTAGGTTCGAACTTTTCGACAAAGTTGCGAGGGAAGATGCCTTCCTTCTTGGTGCCATCGTCATCGACGTATTCGCCACCGTACCACTCGACATCCTCCTCGTCGGTGACGGTGATGACCTGGCCAATGGGAAAGTTGAGGTCGTCCTCATGGGGCGACGTGTACTCATACAGAGCTTTGACCTTGAACGGAGCGGCCATGGTGAATTGCGGACGTCTCACAGGACACGACGGCCTGTCCTCCAGCTGCTGGCGCGTCGGGGCAGATCAGTTGAGATGTTTTGTTGGCGAGTTTCGTTAGGGGGGGGAGGAAGAAGGTGGGGCGAGGCTGCCTGGCGAGCGGCGACGACCGGGAGGAAGAGCCAGGACAAAGACGAATGGAGCTGAGTTGTCAAAAGCAAGAGGGAGGGGCGTCTGCAGATGGCGGGAGAAGAACGAGCAGCAAGGTGCAGGTTCAGTGATGGGGCATGAATGGGAATGGCGCAGGCAGACTTGCGGGCGATGGGCAAAGAGATGAGTGAGGAGGCTCAGCCAGTTGCGGGAAGCTCTACTGTGGGATGTGGAGAGGCGGCGACGTCAGCGAGGGAAGGCGGTGATGCCTCAGCCACTGAAGCTCCAGGCGGGGCCAGCGGGAAGCCCCCACGGTAGGCGTCTAGGTACTTTGTCTTGTGTAGGCAGATTTTATGCGCTGAGCAGGCATAGCATGGTAGTTTCGAGATCGGGGCGTAGTGCAGGCAGCTCAGACAAGTCTTTTTTCTGTGCTGTGTTCCTACAGACAGCGCCGAGTCGAAGAACAATGAAAACAACTGAAACCACGGGGGCAGAATTAGCGGGGGAGGGCCTCCAGCCACCAAGATCGTCCGAGGTGCGTGCTTTGGCCACAGCGCCACATTTGGTGACGATTGTGTGGCGGTGCTCTAACTAAATACCCTGCATAGAGAGAGAGAGAGACTCGGTGATGTCCCGTCGACATGTGCATGAACAGCAGGGGCATCAAACTCGTCAGCGATAAGGATGGTGTTATGCAGTGTGATTTAGGTGTTGATAACCATATTTAGCGACACGTTGAAACTGCCAACGCTACTAATATGTCTTGGTTTCATATCTGTGGCAGATGGGCTCTGTTATGAACTGCAACTCTTAATGGAGCTCATATGAAGGTCATCCGCTAATCGTTCATCCAATACTTACCGAGCCAATGGCGTGAGCTTTGATTAACTACGCCTATTTTATCCCGAATTTATTTAAATTGGCATGTCAACTCTTTTGTTTAAGCAGGGCTCACCCGCTCGCTTCTGGTCCGCGTCATTCGGAAGTTTTCGGTTGTGATCCGCTTCATTAGAGCTTACTCTCGACTATTCTATTTCATTTATTTTACAAAGAGAAACAAATGAAAAGAATTCTTACTCGAGAAAAAAAATTACATGACTAAATCTTCTTCGAAAAAATATTTTTCATAACTTATTTCCGTTACCTACCCCCGTGTAATTGTATATGAGCAATACTTGTGCACAACACTCTTGAACCTAGAGGCTTTTATACATGTTCATGATGATAATTATTTAATTACTTATTTATGTACTATAAAATAAACTTTTCGTCACTTAAGCGCCCTCAGCCCATCCAAGGCGGTTGTTGCCGTCATCGTAGACGACGAAGCCCGACTTCAAGGCAACGTCACCCCAGATGGCCAGGTTGCCTGGGATGCCGCCGATACCACCGACGCAGGTGTTGCCGTCGTTGGGAGCAAAGTTGAGGTTGTCGCTGTGGATGGTGATGCGACCGCTGCCGACGCCGAACGAGAAGGTGGGCAGGCTCGTGCTGCAGTCAAAGACGTAGAGGTACTGGCCCGCGGAGACCTCGACCTTTTGCGCCGAGTCGACGTGGTTCCAGTAGTCGTCGGCGATGTCGGTGGGCAGGTAGACGATGGAGGTGCCCGTGTCGGCGGTGCCGTTGATGATGCGCTTGTTGAGGGCGGCGCCGCCGACGGCGTAGCCACCCGCGTTGAAGAGGCGGTGGCCGAGCGTGTCAGTGAAGGCGGGCGTGTACGAGATGGCGCCGGTGTACTGGGCCTTGTCGATGTAGCCAAAGTTGTAGGACCCGACCTCCTGGTGCTTGAGGCGGGCGGTGAAGAGCGGCTGCGCGAGGCGGCTCTTGATGTTGGAGAACCACGTCTGCTGCTTGGTCGGGGTGACCGAGTTGCCGATGTCGTAGGCGAGGCCGAGCAGGCCGGAGCTGCCCGAGTCGGCGGTGAACTGCGACGAGACGTCCTGGGCAGACTCGACCGCCTGGCCGGTCACGGTGGCGGAGCCGACCTTGACCGTGTCCAGGTAGACGATGCCGTTGCTGTGGCTCTCGTCGCCGTAGGTGACGCGCCACTTGGCGCCCTGCAGCTGCTTGGCCGAGGTCGACTTGGCGGGCTTGTACAGCGTCTGGCCCTTGACCTCGGACGACTTGGTGTCGGTGCTGAACACCCACAGGTCGCTGGAGCCCGTGTCAAAGTCCAGCTGCAGCTTCTGCGGCGGTGTACCAATGTTGACCTCGGCGAGGTAGGAGGTGTCGACACCGGGGGTGCTGCCGTGCGGGTTGGCGCCGACGGTGGCGTTCTCGCCGCGCAGGCTCAGCGGCACAGCATCGCGGCGCGCCTGCAGGTCGGCCTCGATGGCCTCGATGGTCTCCGGAGTCGCGTACTTGCGCAGGACGTAGTGCGCGTCGGCGATGGGGTGTCGCTGGACGGGGTTCTTGTGCGCGGGCACGCTGAAGGTGAGGCCAGAGGCCTCAGCCGGTGCGGCAATGGCGGTGCCGGCGGCGGCGGCCAGAGCGACGAGAGTACCAGCGGTCTTCATTGTGTCTTGGGTGGAGGTGAAGAAGGGTTGTAGAAGAAGGAGGAAGGGGGTGACTGATGCAGATGCCAAGAGATATCATCTGCCAAGAGACGGCGGGAGATCTCAGCCTATTTGTAGTCACGGCCGAGAGGCGTCACTTGGCACTCTCTTGGCTGAGGGTCCTGTCAACATCATATCACGAAGCTCCTGGTGAGTCATGACCCGCGGTATTCAGGGCTGGGAGGGAGCACAGGACACTGTCACTGTGTAGTACGCCTTGACAAAACGGCGGGCTAGCCCACCAGGGCAGCTGTTGATCATTTGAGGTAGGTCAAAGAGAGATCAGCAAGGTGAGCACCTCGGCAAGAACGCACAGCTCTCCTCTCAAAGGCCAATAAGCATGCTGGATGTGGAAGGTCAGGTGCTTCATCACGACATCTGTGCCAATGTGACAAAGCCGGGAGCCTCACCCTTACCCACAGCGGGGACTCGTGATGATGGCGCAACGGGAGTCTGAAGCAAGGTTCCCTTGTTCCCTTGTTGTGATTTCGCGGGGAACACGATGGAACGAATAGAAGGTGGCACGGACGGTCAGGACCGAGAGCCAATTCTCGGTGAGCGAGTTGCGGCTCCCCACATGTATTTGCGCATTGATGTAACCCAAACAAGTAGGAGGTTTCCTGGCTGCGAATAAGCGAAAAGTAACAATAATAAGCTATTTGGTAGAAGTGATTGTGAGTGGATGGATAGATGGTCTGGCGCTAGACAGCTGCCATGTTGGGAGATGGCGCCACCGAGGTTCGGGTCAAGGTGATTAATGAAGTTGAAGGGTGACGGGGGATTTTCTCGGCATAACGGCATGATGGCGGTCGAGATGACGATTGTAACAAACCGGGTATTGTTGACGCGATTGAGGGCTGAGAGAAAACGTGGCGGGTTGATACGAGGATGGAGGAAGTCTTCTGTTCTCTTGTGAATGCCGTTGGGGTTGGTTGAGTGAATGGCAACGGGCGGTTAGCATCTTGGTGATCGGCAGGATAACATGGATGGTTAATTATGCAGCTATACAGGGATCTTAGGTGGTCGAGCTGAAGACCGAGGTGTTGGTAATTGTCATCGGCTTTCCCCTTGCCGACCTACCGAGATGGTGCCTTGGCGAAGTTGGTGTGTCGGATGTTAGTTAGCGTCGTAAAAGATAACAGGTAAAATGCTGATGTAACCTGTGTAGTTGTACCGAGCGAAGCCTGAGTCGTATTTGCCTTGTTATTCGCCCGAGTAAATCCGTACAAATAGCGTGGCACCAACTCAACACAAGACCAGATGACAAGGTACAGGGTAGGAATACGTGCTGTGATACAACTGCAGTGTTAGCCAAGATCTTCCAATCAGCTCTGTGATGTGATGTTGTCAATGATCCTACCTTTTGCTTAGATAACTTCCTACCACCAACAACCGGGACGCTTGTTCTTCCACCCAACCACAATCTGGCCCGTGTCATGACGCCACCGACATCACAACAGCTACAGCGATGGTCTCATCGCACCTTTCATTCCCTTCATCTCCCAACGTTGTTTCCGTGTTTCCTTTCATCTGGAAAACAATCATGAGCAACCTGGTTAGCCAGGATATTCACCAGGGTATCTTTCTGCAGCAACACGCGCTGTTGCACATCGCAGAAACAGAGACAAAGTTAATGGCCGGCCCGCCCAGCCACTCCGCGGAAGACCAAGGAAAAAGGAGCCAAAATGGCGCAGCCCCTTTCTTTCACTGTAACCGGTAACTAACTATGTCTGCAATTACTGGATACCGATCGGCACGATGCGGGGTTCATCACTGTGGCGGTGGCACTTATTACAGGGCTGTTACGGCCGCCGCCGCCTGAACCTCTCCTCTTGTTCTTGGCGAGATCTTTGACTTTGATTGTGAGTTTGACTTTGACCTGGTGCGTATATTCGTCTTCAATTCTTGGTGCGAACAAGAAATTCTTTTCAGTCCGCGAGACAAGCTCTGGTTACACTCTATCTGGTGGGTGACTGTGACTGCTTACCAGGGTAGCATGCAGTCCGTGGCAATGTGACGTCTACCAATACAAGGCATCTTATCTTATAACCCAACCAGGACCCCTTTGGCGTCATACAATGATTTCATTCCTCCCGTAGATCTGCCCGTATACCCCTCACCCGGGCACATCTGGCACACCTGGTGACGAATCAAATCCTCCAGCTACCTAGTAGTGCCACCACTCAGAGCTCGACCATGCTACCAAGGTGCAGGCGACTTTCTGCTACCGCTGCTACTGCTGTCAGAGTCACATCCGCATGTGCCGTGGTGGGCGTGAGACGACCTGTATGTATGCCTCCGTATCCTCGAGCAGCGTCCCGGTCCCTGTATCATCAAGATACTTCCCCTCATCACCAACCACAGACGACCTCGAGCACGACCTCGTCCACCATCATGGCCGAAGCGCTCCTTGAATCCCTCCGCGCCTCCGGCGTGCGTCTCATCACGCCCACCGACGCCACCTTCCCCGACCTGTCCGACAGCTACACCGGCCCCGGCCCCTCCCCCTCCCAACCCCC
>NW_017387317.1:199339-222027 GCF_001636725.1 Cordyceps fumosorosea ARSEF 2679 | reverse complement strand
GCGCTCGAGCCGCTCGGCCTGCAGGCGGTCACCGGCACCGGCGCGGGCGTCGGCTTCGCGGGCTGGAGCCTGGGCGGCGGGTACGGCCCGCTGGACGCGCGCTACGGCATCGGCGCGCACCAGATCGTCGGCGCCAAGGTGGTCAACGGCGAGGGACGGCTGGTCGAGGCGGACGAGCGGCTGCTGAGGGCGGTGCGCGGCGGCGCGGGGTTCTTCGGCATCGTGGTCCAGCTGACCGTCAAGGTCTACCCTCTTGATGGGGTACGCACCCGTTAGACTTGGGGCCGAAGAGATATGCAATCGCTAACATTTCGAGGCAAACAGATCCAATCGGGAGTCTTCCTGTTCGAGTCCTCCGACATCGAAAAGACCGTCACCACCGTGCTGACCGGCTATAACAAACTCGCCGAGGACCACGCCCCCCTCCCGCGCAATCTGTGCGTTCTGCCCGTCATCACGCCCTTCCCCAACGCCGGCGTCGTCCTCGCCCTGTCGTTCATCTGGAGCGGCCCGGCTTCGGAGGACTCCCGCGCGTGGGCCGACAAGATCGGCGCCCTGGCCCCGCGGCTGCCCGGTCCCCCGCTGCAGCCGACCACCATGCTCGCCGTTCTGCGCAACCTGGCGCGGCTGATCCGGCCGCGCGTCCGCGGCACCACCCACAGCGCCTCCCTCACGCACCTCTCGCCGCAGGCCGTGCGGGCGCTGGCCGCGCAGGCGGCGCGCATCCCTGCCGCGGGCAACGGCGGCTTCTCGCTGCACATTGTGCGCGCCGACAGCCCGTCGTGCGCCGGCGGCGTTGTTCCGGAGTCGGTGACGCCGTACGGGATGCCGCACGTGTCGGTGGATGTGCTGGGCATCGTGGACATTGAGGGCTCGGAGGAGGTGGAGCGGGCGATGGTCGGATGGGCTCAGGAGGCGAGGGACGAGCTGGTCGGGGTGGACGCGGCGGCGAGGTTCACGTATCTGCCATTTACGCATCCGAAGCATCTGAGCCTCGAGGGGATCTACGGAGACAACTTGGAGTTTATGCGCCAGATCAAGAAGGAGCAAGACCCGAACAACGTCTTTAAACATGGCCTTGTCCGTTTATAAGTGGCCACATTGTATACTCTTCCCGAAGAGTTAAGAACGGACAGTTTGGTCATCTCTCAAAACTTAGCACCATGATAAAATCTGCGCTAATATACAAATATCCAATTGATGTTTTTGATGCTCATCGGATACTTATGTAGCATCGCCCGGTATCTTGGCTTCTCCATTCGTCCCCCATCCTCAACTCTACGCAGCGATACCACCCTCTGGTACCAGCGGCGCTCTTCCGCTGCTGTCATGGTTGCTTATTTAGATTGCAATATAATCGACTTGGCAGGACGGGTCGATATTATCTACATACAATAGACCAGTCCAGACCATGCCCGGCCCTTGAAATACAGACCTCTCTGCATTGGTAACACTCTATTTTTACCCCGCCGATGAATGGCTTGCATTAGCGCTCTGTACAAAGACCCTTTGGAACTCCGCTGTCGGACTCATGGTATGATTGCATGTACGGATGGTTTAATTATCATATATTGCAAATGTCGTAAGATACTAAAGCGGACACAACAGTCATGAGCAGCTGCCGGCAGGCTCACTCACCCACGCCGCTACAGTACTATCCGGACAATCCGTCAATTCAGTTCATCCGTTCTTCTTTATTTTGTAGCCTGGAAAACATAACACGCGACACCCTCATACGTGTACCCCAGATTGCGCACCGCGTTGTCCACCTCCGGGCCGCTGGTGGTGTAGAAATGGTCCCGCTGGCCGGGGCTGTAGGCGCGGTAGAACTCGACGAGGCGCGCCGGGAGGCCGCCAACCTTGTCCGTGGCGAATACGTAGCCGGTGATGCCCTCGTCCACGTACCCGAGATGCTGGACCGCGTTGTCGCGCTCCGGCGCCGAGGTGGTGTAGAAGTGGTCGCTGGCGCCGGGGGACCAGGTCCGGTACAGGGGAATGCTGTTGGGCACCTGGTACGAGTAGATCTTGGCGGCAACACCTTCAGCTGAGTAGCCGAGGCGGGTGACGGCATTGTTGTACTCGGAGTAGTCGGTGGTGTAGAAGTGGTCGCCGGCGCTGCCGCTGTATGCGCGCCACAGCTCGACGATGGCCTTTGTCTGGACCTCCTGGATAGATGGTCAGCATATGGAATCATATTATGACTGAGCATAACGTATATGGGAAATAGCATCATGCATACCGCGGTGGTTGGAATAGCCGAGACAGCGGTACAGAGGGTTGCAAGGACTGTGAGGAAACGCATTGTGGGCTGTGTGTCTTCTTGTTCTTTGCTTTATTTTTTTAGACACGATTATCAATGTTGTAGTAGCAGCTATTTCAGAGATCAAAGAGATAACCGTGAGCATTTATACTTTCAAGGCTTACTTTCAACAACTACTTGCTCTTCCTCTCATACTACGTTACACAACAGCTGTCTATCTGTTCAGCAGGAGGAGTCTGTCAGCGAAAGCGCCTTTCCGATGCCTAATGCCCAGAGTTGCCGTCCCATTTCGACTTGGAATTGGAAATAGTGCATCCAGCTGAAGATAGCTGAACATGTAGACCCTGTTCCAGAATTCTTGGGTAGCAGTGGCCGTAAGCGGCATGCAGATGCAATGCCGGCCGGACCTCAGCTTGAAGCAGCGTCAGTCATAATTGCCTCACGGGGCGGAGTATGCGGAACAAATCTTGTCTGTTCTTTACAAGATGCAGTTTTTCCCGAGAGACTTGCAGCACAACAAAATGCCGCCATTCAAGGCATCCACCACGTGCAGCAAAACGATGCGTGTGGGAGGAGTCGATGAACAATATCAACGGTATTATGAGTCATTATCTCGAGTCACATCTTAATTTAAATCTAATTTGAATTATCGGAAGCTTTTCCAATTGTAGAAATGCAGAAGAATGTGCCATTTGATATTTTTCAATGTGGTCGGTTCGTATGCGATGGTATCCCCAGCTTGGCATGGGAACAGTCGCACGGTCGCTCCTATACTTACACTATCGCCCATATAAGTAACACAACGAACTCCTCCTCTAGTCTCAGAACAACCGTCTTATGTCACTCCTTCATCTCCTAACAATTGCCTTCTTACCCCCTATCAAAAGCTTCGAGCATCCGAGCCCTCGGGTGCGGCTTAGGGTAGGAGAACTCGAGATGCACGACAGCGCCGTAAGTTCCCACTGATAGTATGGTTAAATAATTGAGATTCAACTGCTCAGGCGTCATGGCGTATTTTCGTAAGCTCGACATGTACAAGTAAGGTAAATAGGCGCGCGGGGATGATTCGAGCCGTTCCAGTTTGTTCCTCAACATTGACAAGGGACGCTGGGTAACGTCCGTCTTCGGTCGCTTGGACAGAACCAATGACTGCAAAATGCAGTTTAAACAGTATAGTCACTGTAAATTTACTTCGCAAAGTATGTTGTACATTCTCCTTTTTTGAAAAGAATACATCATCTTCTCAGGCCATTGGAAACGCCGTTGCTTGGTTATCGAAGAACCCATGGTAAGTTGCTTTGACGCGACGCCCATCTAGTTCTATATCCTAGAACTGCCACGTTGTGTTTTAATCCGAGGCTCATATTCCTTTTTCAGATTATCAAGAACCAAGTAGAATTCTCATCCCCTTTTCACGTTCACTTACAATATTCTGGCGAGGCTCTACCGCGGGGTAGTGGTAGCTATGTACATACGGTGCACCATTAATACCCACTTTTATAAAGTTACTTTTTACTACTCAAATCGCTAAATTATTAATCTATAAGAATTCACTATATTTATTATACTTTATTAGTTAATATATTAAAATAATAATAATTATTATTAATTAATTCCTTTAAATACTCTTTATTATATAATAGTTTTTTTAGTCTTATATACTATATTTAGTAGTTATTAAAAGTACTAGTTTATAATAATCTAGTTTATTTAACCTACTATAATTAAATATATAAGAGTTCTTAATACTTAAGTTTATAAATATACTATATAGTTATAGTGAATTCTTATAGATTAACTATTAATAATTTAGTAATTTAAATAATAAAGTGTAACTTTATAACAGTGGGTATTAAGAGTGCACCGTAGCTGCACATGGTATCTGTTTTGCCTCGGCCGGATCCACCCAGATCTGCAGCTGCCTTCGATATTCAAGCAGGCATACAACACTGTGACGTCGCCAATAATATCCAATCCTCTAGTTTGCTATAGTAGTTACATCACTATGTTACATTGTATTCCTTCGTGAGGAGTATAAGCAGGTGCTTCTCGCTGCCTTGGTGAAGCGAGATTCTAGACGAGATCAACATTTTCCTGCTCACGAGAAACGTACCTGTCAATTCAAGAAGACATCTGCAGAATGGCAATTGTAGAAGCCCTCCTTCCCGTCCTGCGAGGGTGGTCGTGGACCAGCGCCCTCTTCTCGATACTGGGTTTTGCCCTCGTCGTGTCGCTCGGCACAAGGCTTCGCCAGTATTGGCGCCTCCGACATTTCAAGGGGCCATTTCTCGCCGGATTCTCACGCCTCTGGCTCGTGCGGTCAACGTGGAGCGGCAGGGCATATCTTGACTTTTGGGATGTGACCTGTAAATACGGTAGGTAGCTGAGACACTTGGCCCCCCTCGCGGTCTTGATTCGCCATACACTTACTTGTATGGACTTCTAATTCGATCGTTAAAAAAGGCTCTATTGCTCGTGTCGGCCCAAATGATCTCATCACCGACGACCCCGAGCTCGTGAAGTATATGTACAACATCCGCTCCAAGTTCAGGCGCTCCAGTTGGTACGATGGCATGAGGTTCGACCCTACCAGGCATAATCTCCTGTCCTTGAGGGACGAGGGGGCGCACAGGAATCTTCGAGCGAAAATGGCTGCTGGGGTAGGTCTATGCCTTCCTCCTTGAATGATCACTCTGTGTGTGCCTTGGGTGAGTTGCAAGATCACTCCTCGCTTACCTGTTACTAGTATTCGGGTCGCGAAGTTGACGGACTGGAGCACAAGATTGATGAAAACATTGATCGCTTCATGGCTCTGCTCACCAAGTACGCCAGCAGCGATAAAGCCCTGGATCTGGGCCACAAGGTCCAGTATTTCACCATGGATGTCATTTCGGACCTTGCTTTTGGCAAGCCCTTTGGCTTCCTCGAGACGGACTCGGACGTGTACAGATACATTGAAACCACTGAACGCGCCTTTTCCGTTGTCATGATTGCCGCCACCGTTCCGGTACTCGTCCGTGTGCTAGCTTCGCCGCTTCTGAGTGTCGTGCCGTCTGAAGCGGACAAAATCGGGTTTGGTCCGGTAATCCGGTAAGCATCACAAGATGCGCCCTAAGTTGTTCTCCGCTGACATTCGTTTTCCCGGTAGCCTCGCCAAGAAGGTGGCAGCACAACGCTTCGGCGAAAAATGCAAAGTCCAAAAGGACATGCTGGGCTCTTTTGTCGCTCACGGCATCAACCAATCCGAGGCCGAGTCTGAGATTCTACTTCAACTGTAAAGACCAGCTTCTTCAATAACTCACTGTTCGATCTTTTGGTCTAACACGCCAAACAGTATTGCCGGTTCTGACACCACCGCGACCGCCATCCGATCGACGCTGCTCCACGTCATCACCAACCCCCCGATTCTCGCGCGACTGCACCGAGAGATTGAGGAGCGTCATCCTCTAGATTCGATCATCTCTGATGAGACCGCACGGTCGATGCCATATCTACAGGCGGTGGTCAAGGAGGGCCTGCGCATCTTCCCCCCGGTCGCCGGGGTCATGTCCAAGGAGGTCCCTGCCGGCGGCCACCACTGGAAAGGGACCTTCATCCCGGGAGGCACCGTCATAGGATCGTGTGCCTGGGGAATATTCCGACGACAGGATATCTGGGGCGCCGACGCGAGCGAGTTCCGCCCAGAGCGCTGGCTCGACAGCACCGGGGAAGCACTCCGTCGGATGGAGGGAACCCTGGAGCTCATCTTCAGTCACGGCCGGTGGCAGTGTCTGGGTCGCCCGATTGCGTTGATAGAACTGAACAAAGTTTTCGTACAGGTAAGATGCAGATGCAGATGCGTCATGAATTTCTGACTGCGTTGTTCGTTGGCCTTTTGTTGCTGATCTCATGAGACAGATTCTCGGGCAATTCGACATCTCCATCTGCGACCCCACGAAGCCTTGGAAGGTACACAATAGCGGCATCTTTTTTCAGAGCGAGTTTTATGTGAGGCTTAGAGCCAGACAATAATTTTGCGCGAGTCAGGGTCAGATGGAATTGCTGTTGAGGAAGGGCTGCTTGTTTTTGTTTGTGAACAGGGCACCTGTCACGATCGACTTGCATAGGGGTACCCTAATTCGCAGCTTGAATCGCTCAACCTTGAGATCGCGCCAGCCTGATAATATCTTGTAAATTCAGCTACAGTCGTTAGGAATGAAAAAAACCTCATCTGAATTGAGAACGCAAAGAAGTCAGAATTGCTCGCTCGAGAAGTACTAAAGAACCTCGCGGATGGACGCAGCACATGGAGTGAGATGACTGGTCCAAGCCACTATTCGTGAGTGAGGCAAAAATTACTTCCATAGTTCAAGCACAGCAAACGTGTGACAAGAAGCATGTCAAAGTAAACAGTGCGCGTCAAACGGCTCGGTTGTTGCGCTTACCCGTGAACCTCCACTTAAATTGGTCAGCAGTGGAATTCTGAAGCTTCTCGCCACTTTTGACCAAACAGAGCTTCACAACATTCACTGCCTCTCTTTTTTTCATTTTCGTTTCCCCCATCCCACACACAACACCCCAAAAGATGGAGAGCAAGATCAAAGAGCTCCGGGGCATCCTCAAGGGCTCCTCCGCCGCGCAGCGCGCCGCCGACCAACGCGAGGTCGCCCTGCAGCACGCGCGCGTCATCCAGCACCGCAAGGACCTCGAGGCCGAGATCCTCGACAGCCTCGTCCTCCTATCCGAGTACCCTCTCGAACGCCCCGCGCACCCCGGCCCCGACGCCGCCGCGCGCCCGTCGCCCTCCGACGTTGCCGGCTTCAAGACGCACGTGCGGCTCTTCCAGCCGTCCGACTACGACGACCTCGTCGCCGAGCGGCACGTCAACGGGCTGTGCGGGTATGCGCTGTGCCCGCGGCCGCACCGCGACGCGGGAGCCGGCGGCGCGTGGCGCATCACCGCCGCAGGCCGCATCGTGCGCCGCGAGGACCTGGAGCGCTGGTGCTCGCAGGCGTGCGCCCGGCGTGCGATGTACGTCAAGGTCCAGCTGTCCGAGGCGGCCGCGTGGGAGCGCGCGGGGTGTCCGGATATTCATATCGATTTGCTGGACGAGGCACGCCTGGAGGGCGAGTTGGAGGGCGCGACGCGGCAGCTGGCGGACATGCAGATCGAGGAGCAGGCGCGGCAGGGCAGGGAGGCGGAGGCGGCGCTGGCGCTAGAGAGGGGGAGTGCGAGGCCCAAGGTCCAGGTGGCGCTCAAGGAGAAGGAGACGCAGATGCCGGATATCAGGAATCTGCAGATTGCCGACGGTGACGGCGACGACCATTTACTTGTCGAAGGTTACAGGGTGGGACTGGGGGAGTCTGCACACCGATAATGGCGGCTCCAGGGCATGAACTGCCCAGATATTTACTGCATGTGGACGGGCCAAATGCCCAAACGGCGGATTGTATACTTAGCGCATGGTTTACTTTTTTACGATTTGAGATGAATGATACCCATTGCAAAAAGACATGTCCCTGTGAAGACGCTTGTCGACACGGCTTCACATAGCAATACGTCGAGGGAGCTCGACGATGTTGAACAAATGTCCTTCGTTTGTGCAATTCGTGTCAATTCGTCTTTTGGGAAAACCCCAGACATGAAGCTGTTCAGCTTCTCTTCTCACAGGCACGCACAACGGCACGAGGAGCATCCCAACAAGAGGAGACATGGCGATCAAGCCTTTCAACGAGGGACCAAGCCTTCCTCGAAAAAAGAGGAAGAGCCCGGCCCTCGCCGTCCAGCGACACCTAATGGGGGCGAAAAGATCTTTTCTTTGAGAGATCTAAGCACTTTCGCTAACCGATCCCAGACGCCAAGTCGTCATAACATCCGCGGCACTAAAATGGCCATGCAAAAAACCCAAAAATTGTAATGTGTGTATCAAAGTGTTCCCTCGTTCGTGAATCCTGCTTTTGAATGGTTCTTTTCCCAACGACAAATGAAACGATGCGCTTAGTCGCGGCGACGGTTGCCGAAGCGGCGCTCGGGGCCCTGGGACTGAGCGACGGCGACGACGTTGACAGGAATCGAGTCGAACTAGACAAAGCACTCCAGTTAGAATCCTTCCCCACCAAAAATCTAACAGGTTGTGAACTTACGCCGAGGTGCTTGAGCAGGTCCTTGGTCTCGCCGTCGACCTGGAGGAGGCCGCCCTCGTTGTGCGAGGGGTCGAGAGCCGAGACCTCGGGGACGTACTGGTCCTTGCGCTCGCGCTCCTCCTCCTGCAGCTTGAAGGAGATGCCGCGGACGGGGCCGCGCTGGATGCGCTTCATCAGATGCGTGGTGTAGCCGGCAATCTTGTTGCGGAGGCGCTTGGAGGCGATGATGGCGATCTCATCGCAGATGCGCTTGTTGGTCTCGAAGTCGAGGGTCAGGCGCGGGTAGTAGCGCTCGATGATGACCTTGGCGGACTTCTTGACGGTTTTGGTGCGGACGCGACCCATTTTGGCGGTGTTGTGGTAGTTGTTGGGGAGTTTGTCGGTGAGTTTGTCGTGGGTTGGCGAAAGTCGTTTCTCCAAGTCAGCTCTCAGGAAATTTCGACTCTCCGCAAAATTGGTGGTGCTCTGGCTTCGGTGGGGCGCTAGCTGCAATTAGGGCTCCCGGTTAGGGTCACCTGCTAAATCACGTGTGCTTGTGGAATGCAAGAGACGAAGACGTGGGGCCTGTGAAGGCGATCTGATTGGCCAATGTATTAATAGCAGTGGCATCGTCAAGTTGAACACCAGCAACTGGTCAGGCAGATTGATGTTCAAAGTAGGTAGCTATTCTGGCTGATGTTAGGATGACATTATCTATCAGCCCATCTCTCCAAAATACAAAAACAATACAATCCCCCATTGTAGAGTCATTTTACAGAATGAATTTAAACCCTGATTCTTTTTTATGCTACTGATACATGTTTATATGAGATTGCGCCAGCCCCCATAGATATACAATTATCCTCTATTAGTCTCAGTTTAAGCGCTGATTCTGCAGAATCTCATCCGCCACCTTCCGCAGTCTTTGCGATGCAGGATCGGCGCCGGCCTCCTGCGGACGCAGCTCGCGCTTCATCGGCCGGTCGTGGTACACGGTGCTCTTGCCACAGCTCTCCTTGGCGATGACCTGCGCTTCAGCGCCCGCCTCCTTCAGCTCCAGTATCACGCGGCCGCTTGGGTCCACGCTGGCCGTCACGGGCTCGATGTACGTCTTGGCGCCGCCAAACGTGGTCGTGTCCAGGTTGGCGATGCCGTTTGACACGAGGCGCGAGCCGGCCTTGCCGCGGGGCACGCGGGTGTTGAACTCGTTGTCGCCGGGCGGTGGGTCGGCCACGAAGCCGGCGACGCCGAGCCTGGGCGGCGCGTTGATGGACCGCGGGCTGATGAGGCGGGCCAGCGTGGGTGCACGGCGCGCCTGCGGCCCGTACACCGGGTGGTTCTCCATGACGGAGAACGTCCGCAGGTAGCTGATGCCTGCGGACGGGTGCGTCGTGGGTGGTCCCGCCTTGCCCCAGGGGCTCTCGGCGAGCGGCGGGAAGAGGCTCTGCACGACGCCGACGGGCTGGCCGAGCGGCGCGAGGTCGAGGAACTTGGAGACGATGGCGTACAGGACGGCGCGATCGTTGCGCAGCGCGCGCAGGTACTCGGTGAACTGCGCCTCGGTGATGTCGGGGGCGCTGACGGGCGGGGGCGCGTCGACGCCCTTCTCCATGGCGTAGCTGTTCTGGCGCGCGGTGATGTCCTCGGCCAGGCCCTTGCGCAGCAGCGCGCGGAACTGGGCGCGCTGCGGGCGGACCTGCCGGTCGAGGTAGCGCAGGAACTCGCCCTCGGTCATGCGGGCCAGCCAGGGCCCGTCGTACTTCCAGCGGAGGTGCTGGTCGGCGCGGCCGTCGCCGTTGGTGACGTCGAAGCGCTCCTCGAAGACGGACCTGTGGCCGGGCGTCTCGCGCAGGGTGGTGCTGCCGGCCTCGTGGCGGCGCTTGGGGATCGACATGGCGACGCGGAGCTCCTGGAACTTCTCGAGCGAGAGCGTGTGGTCGGCGGCGGACTCGAAGTCGGTCACGTTCTCCATGGCGTCAATGTTCTTGAGGCGGATGAGCGGCGTCGAGGTGTTGAGCGTCGTCTTGAGAGGAAAGGACCGCTTGAAGCCCCAGTCGCCGTGCTGCCGCGAGGACAGCGGCGTGGTGACGGACTGCATCCGCGGCTGCGCCCTCGTCATCGACTTGGAGCTGCGGTCGGCCATGTGCTGGAGGCCAGCGTGCGGCTCAGGCAGGGGCTTGGGCATGGAGAACATGCGCGACGAGCGAAGCAGCGCCCCGCCGGGCGATACAGCGTGGCCGCCCATGATGGCAATTTAGAATTGATCCGTGGCCCTCGCTTGTAGGCGGTGGTGGGCAATTCGGTTCGAGACAATTGATCGCGATGCTTTCGAAGGAGTGGTTGATGGTGTTGCGCATCCAAGGAAAATTGCTGGAGCTTAGAAGCTGGGGCCAAATTGCCGTGGTTTGGCCGGCGTACAGGGGCCTGCCAGTGTATTTTAGTGGCGTCAGCAAGATTTACAGCGCTAAAGAGTTGCCAAACTCCACTAGCCATTTTTCCCCTGCCAAAAATGTTCCAACGAGGCTTCATTGGCAGCTCAAAGGAGGGTCTGTCACTGAGCAAAAAGCTTTCTGACTTGCATGAGGCTCTCCAAATAGTTGCAAGAACATCTGACAAAGGGGATGTTGGCAGCCCGCAAGATGGCTTCCAACGTATACACTTCGCCAGCACTCAAATTTGAGCTGCTCGGGCGTTGTTCTGTGAGTGTCGCTCACGCACGTGTCATCCAGCAAACGAGTGCCAACTAACAGGCTGTGATAGACAACCAGAGCCAGGGCATCGATCCTAACTTTGCCTCATGGGCCTGTCAAGCTTCCTATATTTATGCCTGTTGCTACCCAAGCCTCACTCAAGGGCATCACTCCAGAGCAGTTAGAGGAAACAAGCTGCAGGCTCTGCCTCAATAATACATACCATCTCGGCCTGAAGCCAGGACAGGAGGTGTTGGATGCTATTGGTGGCGCGCATAAACTCCAGGGCTGGAAACATAATATTCTTACAGATAGTGGCGGGTTAGTATCTTGATGCCGACTTTCGAGTGCTCCGGTCACTCACTAACACTGGGCAGATTCCAAATGGTCAGTCTGCTGAAGCTGGCGACCATTACAGAAGAGGGCGTCCGGTTCCTGAGCCCGCACGATGGCTCGCCCATGCTGCTCACGCCCGAGCACTCCATGTCACTACAAAACTCGATTGGCAGTGATATCATGATGCAGTTAGACGACGTCATCGTCACGACGTCACCAGACAAGGAGCGCATGCGCGAGGCCATGCTCCGGAGCGTGCGCTGGCTCGACCGGTGCATCGAGGCGCACAAGAACCCCGAGACGCAGAACCTCTTCTGCATCATCCAGGGCGGGCTGGACCTGGAGATGCGTCGGGAGTGCTGCCGGGAGATGGTCGCGCGCGACACGCCAGGCATCGCCATCGGGGGGCTCAGCGGCGGCGAGGCCAAAACCGACTTTTGCCGGGTGGTGGGCGCGTGCACGACGCTTCTGCCGGAGCTGAAGCCGCGGTACGTCATGGGCATCGGGTACCCGGAGGACCTGGTGGTCAGCGTGGCGCTGGGCGCGGACATGTTCGACTGCGTGTGGCCGACGCGGACAGCGCGCTTCGGCAACGCCGTCACGCGGCATGGCGTGCTCAACCTCCGCAACGCCAAGTTCGGGCGCGACTTTGGGCCGATCGAGGAGGGCTGCGGGTGCGCGTGCTGCCGCGAGGGCGGGCTGGGCATCACCAAGGCGTACATTTACCACAACACGTCCAAGGAGACGGTGGCGGCGCACCTGTTGACGATCCACAACGTGTGGTACCAGCTCAACCTGATGCGCGAGGTGCGCGACGCGATCCTGGAGGACCGGTTCCCGGCCTACATACGGGAGTTCTTTGGCGGGCTGTATGCGGACAAGAGCGACTATCCGGAGTGGGCGGTGGAGAGCTTAAAGACTGTCAACGTAGACTTGCTGGCAGATTAGAGGCAGGTTAGAGGATAAATGCATTGTGAAAGGCAGGCAGGCATATACAGGCGTTGGTAGACAAAAGCGTTTTGTGAAGATGAAGTACCCGGTAGTAGACTTGGATTATGTGATTGGCGGCCACGGTGTCTCCCTTGGATTGTATTGTTGTAAAATGTAACTAAAAAAGTAACTACAAAAATGACCTGTGACTGGGGGTATATCTATAATAGAGAAATGGAGAGATATGTATTGCTGCTGTTAAAACATATTTAGCCAATGCTGGTATTGTAGTTTTGGTTTGAAGCCTGAGTTTGAGTCCAGGTCCTGGCCAAGTTTCCTATCTTCCCTGTGCAACAGCTAACGACACGTTTCAACATTAGAAGAAGAATAATTTTTTAAAAAAAAAAAAAAAGAATCGAGCATAGAATTCTGTTAGCATAAATTCACGCAAGAAAAAGAGCGGTGTAAATTGCCAGCCTCTAGAATACAATGTTCTATTCAGTTATGACGTCGCGCACCAAACGATGTCACGTCTGTAGTAACCTTAAAAGCACCTGGCTCACAACAGAGAGCAACCAATAACTAAAAAATTAAGAAAAATTAAATCCGGCGGAGCAAACAACTGGCACCAATCGATCTGCGGCTACCTGCTGCTAGTTCCGGGCCAACGTGATCGTTGTTGAAAGAAACGCGCATTTGGTGCGGTTGTGACACGCCATGGCAGGCTTCTGGAATAACAGTGGTCCACAAAATACATATGTAGCTGTGGTTACGGGCCAACACGTTTTGGTAGGTGTGGTGTGATTCTTTCGACAGCATTTTCACGAATGATAGTTCTCTAGAATTTATTCCGGCACGATTGGTAAAAGAGTATCGGTTTTTGTTTCGTCCGAGGCCAGGGAAGTTGTCTTTCAGACGTGGGTGAAACGAATGACATGATGAATGGTCGGGGCAACCCGACTAAGAGATGACTATTTTTGTAAATAAAAAAAGAAAAGGAGAAAGAAGGACCAACCAGTCCGATTCAAGCCGGTGAAATACCGTTTTTAAGTAGCCACGGCCAACCACGTCACTACCGTTGTTGCACACGGCAGGCTGGACAAGGCCAGACAGCCCACTAACACAAACATCTCCCCGGCCCAGGGGTGACCACCTTTACTTGTGCATAACAACAAACCGTTTGAACCCCGCCACGAACCATTTTGCACGCCAACAGATCGCTCCTTTATAGTTCGAATTCTTATAATCGCTTCGTCTGCTGCTTCTACTACCATTTACAACCACAGACTGCCCCCAGGGCCCATGCTCGTTTACACAGCACCATGGCGCCCACCACCTCAGCCTCCTCCCTGCCGTCGCGCCGACTGTCCGCCCACACCATCGCCGCTACCGCGCCAATAAAGGACGACGATCATGCTCTCTCGCAGTCCCTCAGTCAGCTGTCACTGCTGTCCTCGGGCGACCAAAAGAACGGGTCGCGCCGCCTGTCCGAGGCGCTGCAGCGGCCGTCGTCGTCGCGACGCACGTCTGTCTCGCCCGGCCACCGCATGCCCTCACGAAGCCCGTCCGGGCGCGACTCGCGACCGACCACGCCGCCTCTACTGCGCAAGGCCTCCATGAACTCGCTACACTCCGCCAACGGCCACGGACCCGGCCGCGTGCCCTCGCGTCGCTCCAGCATGACGCAGGCCATGGGGTCGCCCAAGGTCACCCGGTCGCCGTCCGTCGGTAGCCTCAAGGCCGAGGAGCACAGGCCGCCGCTGACAGCCGCGTCCGTCGCCGCAGATTACTTTCGCTCCGAGATGCAGATACACCACGGCCCGGACGCGACGCTGCCCTCCGAGACCGTTGTCATCCTGCACGACGCCGTCTACGGCCACCGCTTCTCCCGACCGAGAACCTCGCGCAATGCGCTGAGCACCATTGTCGAACGACCCGAGCGAGTCAAGGCCGCCGTCCTGGGCGTCTCGCTAGCATACGTACGGCTTGGCGACCGACACGACGAGGGAGCACACCCGGTCCATCCCAGGGCCAAGATTCACGAAATCCCCAAGATCCCGTTTCGCATTCGGAAATCGACGCGAAGCGTGCCCTTGACGTCGGCGGCAGTTACCAACATCCACGGCTTGAAATGGATGGAGGAACTCAAGATCATGTGCGACACGGCCGAGTCCAAGCTGGCATTGGGTGGTAGGGAACTCCAGAGACCCGAGAACACGGACCGAGACGAGCCCGCGCAGCCGCTGCACGAAGGAGACCTATACCTATGCGCCGAGTCACGAGACGCCATGGAAGGCGCTCTCGGTGCCGTCTGCGACGGTGTAGATGCCGTCTTCAACCCGGCCCCTGCTGCCCCGCGACGCGCGTTTGTGGCAGTCCGACCACCTGGCCATCATTGCGCCGCGGCGCACCCCTCGGGCTTCTGCTGGGTGAACAACGTGCTGGTGGGCATCATGCACGGTGCCCTCACGCACGGGCTGACGCACGCCGCCATCATCGACTTTGACCTGCACCACGGCGACGGATCGCAGGCCATTGTCTGGCAGCACAACGCGCGCGCTAACGCCGCCACCAAGAATTTTGCGCCGTGGAAGAAGACCTCAATCGGCTACTTTAGCCTGCACGACATCAACTCGTACCCCTGCGAGATGGGCGACGAGGACAAGGTCAAGAACGCGTCCCTCTGCATCGACAACGCCCACGGACAGAGCGTCTGGAACGTCCACCTGCAGTCGTGGAAGACGGAGAAGGAGTTTTGGGCCATCTACGAGTCCAAGTACGCGGTCATCCTGGAGAAGACGCGCGCCTACCTCGGTGAGCAGGCGAGGAGGCTGAGGGCCGAGGGCAAGGAACCCAGGGCAGCCATCTTCTTTTCGGCTGGCTTCGACGCCAGCGAGTGGGAGAGCGCGGGTATGCAGAGACATCAAGTCAACGTTCCCACGGAATTCTACGCCCGACTCAGCCAAGACGTTGTCAGGATTGCTAACGAGCAAGGCCTCCACGTCGGCGGCCGCGTCATCAGCGTTTTGGAAGGAGGCTACAGCGACAGAGCTTTGTTTTCTGGTGTATTTAGTCATCTGAGTGGCCTGGTCGGCGATCAGTCGACAGCATCACAAACGTCAGATACAGGCCGTGGCCTGGGTTACGAAATGGGCCAAAAGCTGGGCACCATTGCCGAGCCTGGGCCGGACCCCGTTGACTTGCAGCAGCCAGCCGGCCCTTCACTGCACCAATACGACCCCAGCTGGTGGTCCAGCCAGCACCTGGACTCTCTCGAGACCCTCGTCGCGCACCCCTCGTCGCCTCCCCGGAAGCCGCGAACCGGCACGCCGCCAACGTACTTCTCGCCCACGCAGGCGTCCTCGGCCAAGGTCATGGACCCCGTCAAGGTGCGGCGCAGCCTATCTGGGCTGTCGTCGACGATCCAGCGGCCGCGCGCCGCGTCGCCGGTCGCGCCGGACGTGCCGTGGACGGTCGCCGCACACGAGCTCAGCAAGATTCTGATCCCCGGAGACCGCCAGGTCGACAGCTGCCGCGCCGAGGACCTCAACGCGGAGGCGACGCGCGCCCGCCGCGACAAGCAGTCGATCCTACTAGGCATCCCGATCCCTCCGCCGACGCCCGCGCCGCAATCGCGGCCGACGTCGCGCATGGCGCTACGCGAGCGCAAGGCCAGGACGGCTGGCGAGGAGGCGGCCAAGTCGTCGCCGAGCAAGCGGTCCACGTCCCGCGGCGCCAGGGCCAAGTCGACCGAGGCCGAGCAGGCGGCGGCAGCGGCCCGGGGTCACCAGCGCAGACGCTCGCGACGCCTGAGCGAGTCGACGGTGTCGCAGAGCCCCGGCAAGGAGGACCCCGCCGTCCCGGTGCCGCCGCTGCCTGCCGAGTATGAGCAGCATAGCCGGCCGCCGACGTCGGGCAGCAGCAGCCGCGCCGGCTCTAGCATGAGCGGCCCGGTGGTGGCGCACGACCTGGCCGCGCGAAACCCGCAACCGCCGCCAGCATCGTCCGGCCTCAACATAAAGAAGACCCGACAGAGAGGAGCCGGCGCGGCGACGACGCCCAAGGAGCCGACGCCAAAGACACCACGTACCACGGCGCGCGCCCGCGCGGCGACGCCGTCGACTAAGGCCAAGACGGTGGCCGCGAAGCCGATACAGAGGAGTCAGCCGCCCGTCGCGGCGCCTGCATCGGAACCGCCCGTGCCTCCGGTGGATAAGATTACCACGGGCATGAGGAAGATCAAGATCAACCTGATTACGCAATCACAAAAGGCGGCCAACGCTCTGAAGAAGGACACTGTTGCGGCCCAGTCATCTGCGCCGCCGCCTCCGCTGGCGTATAGTCACGAGCCGGGCGTGACGCTTACAACGACTCCGCCTGTTGTCGAGACGTGTCCGCAGCTCGCACCGTCGTCCGACACGGACTTTTTGAGCCGCAGCACCGGCTCCGGTCTCTCGACGCCCCTGGACGAGCAGTCCTCCATCATCGACTCGCCGTCCCCTCTTGAGAGGCGGACGCCGCCTGCGCCGACGACCCCTGCGCCCGCCGCCGCCGAGTCGGTTGCGGCGGACGGCCTGTTCATCAGCTACCAGCCGGAGGGCCCGACGCCCGTGGCGGTGAAGCGCGAGGACTCGCTCAAGTGGCTGGAGCCCAACGTCGCGGCGACGCCCTCGCCGGGCATGCCGAGCCTGGTCAAGAAGAAGCAGGGCGGTGTGTCGCAGCTGTTTCAGTACACGGCGGCGGGGATTCCGTTTGCGCCGCGGCCGGGTAGCGGTGGTGGTGCTGCGGGAGAGCAGGGAAAGATGAAGGAGGAGGAGGAGGCCAAGTCAAAGGCGATGTGGGAGGTTCCGGAGACGCCACACAGGATATAGTTATGCGTGGTCGCTGCCGTGTAACGTCTTTGTCTTTTCTTCCTGGTGGTGCTGCAAGAAGCACATTTTCTTTGTTTTATTTTTTATATTGAGGGTGCAGGCAGTTCGTTTAGGATTATCATTGGCATCATCCTATTGTAAAACGGGGTAGACGCTTTCTGTTTATCGTTTCGGAAGGGGATTGATTCTCAGTACATTGGCCAGCCCTTGTCTTGTATCATTCTGTCTTTCATCATCGATTCCTTCATCGAGTACTTCTATATTCTAATGTATTATATACCCTATGCTTTGCAATGGAGTTGATTATCGTACCCCATGCCCCTTTGATAGTCTTGGTTATCGAGTCGTAGCGGGTTCATACTGGCCTTTACCTCTTTTCTACTTTTCTTCCGCAGGCTCGAACTGCGCGCGGATCTCGGCGAGCGGCACGGCGACGTCCTCGAGACGTGCCCGCTCGTGGCCGGGCTTCCAGGGATGCGGCCCCCGGCGAAAGGTCCAGACGTGCTCGACGCCGAGGTCCTGCAGGTAGCGGACGGCGGCGAGATAGTTGGTGGCGACGTGGGCGACGCCGTGGCTGTCGTCGGAGAGGGTGAACTTGCCGCCCAGCCTGAGCCATTCCTGTTCGTCCGTCAGCGACCGGGTCTCTCAGGTCGGACACACGGCAGCGTTCCGTAAGCCGTCAGACGTACCTCGGCGATGGCGCGGCACGGGTACGGCTCGGCCAGGCCCTTGCGCAGCGCCGCGCTGTTGCACTCCAGCCAGGCGCCCTGCTCCGCCGCCAGGCGCAAGTTGCGCACGATGCGCGCCCACACGCCCTCCCACCCCCTCGGGTCCCTGCCCGGTTCCGCGCTCAGCAGCCGGATCAGGTCAAAGTGGCCGACCACGCGCGGCCGCAGGGCTCGGAGCATCTCGTGCTGAAGGTCGTAGTAGTCCCCGTGCAGCGCCTCCTCGGTGCCGCCCGCCGGGTCCCCGGTGCGGGAGGACGCGGCGACGGCGGCGGCCATGCTGGCGGCGTCGTAGTCGATGGGCACGCCGTGGACGTGGTGCACGCTGCCGATGAAGTAGTCGAGGCAGGGCGCGGCGGCGAACAGCTCGGCGACGTGCGTGGCAAAGTTGGAGCGGATGAACTCGGCCTCGAAGCCGATGAGCACGTGGATCTGCGCGGCGTAGGCGGATTGTAGACGAAGAGCCTCGGCGAGGTAGGCCTCGTGACGGAGGGGCAAGGCGGCGAGG
Source organism: Cordyceps fumosorosea ARSEF 2679 (assembly GCF_001636725.1). Classification (NCBI taxonomy): domain Eukaryota; kingdom Fungi; phylum Ascomycota; class Sordariomycetes; order Hypocreales; family Cordycipitaceae; genus Cordyceps; species Cordyceps fumosorosea. The sequence goes on along the minus strand of NW_017387317.1, from coordinate 203,606 downwards.
GCGGCGTCGGGGCCGTCGGCGAGCTGCGAGTGAGTGAGTTGTTTGTCGAGGGGAAGCTCATCGGGAGGGAGAGACGAGGGGGGGGAGGGGCGCTGCGTACCTCCTCAGGGTAGAGATCGCGCGCCTCGTAGCGCGGCATGTGCTCGGTGAGGCCTATCGTTTTGTAGCCGACGGAGATGGCGTGCTTGATGATGTCCTCGAGCTGGTCGACTGCGTGGCCGCAGAACTGGCCGGAGTGGGAGTGCATCGTGAACGCCATGGCTACTGAGGTTTGGTGGTTTGTTTTTGGTAGCTATGACGTGTATGAAGAAGGTTCAGCAAGGTGAGTCGCTTATCAAGGGCCTGTCTCAGCGTCCGTCCCAGAAAATGGGCGTTCTATGTGTATTTTCGAGACCCCAACAAAGGCGGTGAAGCTCCTGTCAAACAATGAAATCGACGCCTCTGAATCTCACGTGTCGGATTCTGGTGACGTGAATCGACCAACGAATGGGGGAGGAGGAGGAGGCTTTTTTTTTTTCTGCCGCAAGCCGGAGCGGGCGCCGTCGCGGGCGGGCGGGGCACCGGGCGGAGCGCGCACCGAGGGACCCGGAAGTTTGCAGGAAATTTAATATATTTTTGGGAAAGCCCATACGAGTTTGGGCCAATGAAAGGCGTGGGATAGCAGGTGGTGACAGAGTATGGGATGAATCTTGGGTTTAAGTTTTGCCGGCTGGCTGGTTAGGCTGTGCTGGGCTGGGGGAGGCGGGCTCTCTAGTGCGAGATATGACATGGAGGCTAATCGACGACGGCTGGTATTTATATATACAGCAAAAATAAAGAGGTTGAAAGGAAGCGCGGTAAGCGTACATAGAATGAATACTTTGTGTCATTCTCGCGGTTGGCTGTTGGTGGCGTCTGGATCGTCAGCGGTGTGAATGAGACACCATCAGCCACTGTAGGACATGGCTTCATTTCCTTGGCAAAGAAAAAGAAAGAAGCAAGAAGAAAAGAAGAAGGAAAATCATGCTAAAATCTCTTTTAAATTTCTTCGTCTTGGACTCCACCCAGGTCTTTGCGGGTGCAGGATCAAGGCGAGGAGGCCTACCGATTCCTCCAATTTGTCCTCTAGAGAGCAGCCAACATCGGATGTACTAGTTAGTTACAATGATTCTGCCCAGACCATGTGCCCATTTACCCAAACCTCAGACTACTCGTTGGAACCTCGATTAGAGACCGAAATTATCTTTTGAATAACCTCATAATGCAGCATGGCTTTCAACAACAGTCCAACGATAAAACTCCGCGGACCGGGCCCTAGGATTGGCGCCAACCCCCGGACGCTAATACCCGAACCTCGGTAGCGATCGGTGTACTTGATTCACTTGATTTCCTCCCACGCCATTGTTGATAAACAAATACATGAGCCAGACTTTCTCTTTTGGAACGGCTCCAAAGTTATCCTCCCCGCTCATCTCACCACACCGAATCAACTGACATCCCCCCTTCCTCTTCAATCTCGCTCTCACTGAAGGCCCCCATGGAGAGCGCCGTCGCCTGCCGCGCCGCCCCGGAGCACGGCCGCGACGTCTTCGTCAACAAGACGCCGCTTTACAAGCCGCTCTGGGGCCGGGGCGCCTTTGGCGGCGCCGTCCTCGCCCAGGTGCTCGTCGCCGCGCAGGCCACCGTGCCTGCCGGCTTCCTCGCCGACACCATGCACTGCCACTTCCTCCTCGCCGTGCGCCCCGACCAGCCGCTGCTCTCGCACGTCGAGCGGCTCCGCGACGGCGCCAGCATCGTCACGCGCTCCGTGCGGTGCCTGCAGGCCGGCAAGTGCGTCTTCTCCGCGGTGCTCAACTTTGGGCGCGTCGGAGGGCGCGGCCCCCGCACGCTGCGACACCAGCCCGAGTGTCCCGCGTCCGCCGCATCCGCGATCCGTAAAGGGCAGCCGGCGTCGACGAGCGGGGTGGACGCGGACTGCCCGTTTGAGTCGATCCGCGTCCCGGCCGCGGCCGGGGAGGCTGGCAAGCGTCCGGAGCAGCAGCGCATCGTGCAGCTGACCAGGGCCAAGATGGAACCCTCGGAAGGGGAGGCGGCGCTGCAGCAGGCGGCGCTGGCGTACATGACGGACAATTACTTCCTGGGCACGGTGCCACGCGTGCACAGGGCGCGGCGGTTCGGCAACGACGGGCTGGTGAGCGGCGTGGTGGCGCGGATGGACGGCGGCGAAGGCGAGCGCGAGGCGGCGAGGCGGCGCTTCGAGGTTCTGGCCGCGGAGGAGCAGGCGGACGCGGCGACTCGCGGGGAGTCGGAGACGGAGACGGCGCGCATTGAGATGATGGTGAGCCTGGATCATACCATCTTCTTCCACAACCAGGACGCGGTGAAGGCGCAGGACTGGCTGGTCATGGAGATGGAGACGCCGTGGGCCGGGCAGGACAGAGGGCTGGTGCTGGAGAGGATATGGACGGGGGATGGGGTCCTGGTGGCGACTTGTATACAGGAGGGTTTGTTCAGACTATCGCAGGATCCAGAGTCGCATCTGTAGTAGGCAGATGTAGAGTAGACATGTTCAGAGTAGACGTATTTATACGAGACAAGCTTAGAGTAGAGGGATGTGGGATGTATGAATTCATGTATAGATTTGCGCAGGCTACAATGTCACCTCACACAGAACAGCTCCCTACAGGCGCGCCTCAATCTTCTTCTGCGTGTCCGACAGCGCAAACTCGCTCCTCGCCTTGCGACTCCTCACCCTCGCCGCCTCCTCCTCCGTGAAGCCGCGCGCCTCCACCGCCGCGTTGTACCCGAGCCAGCTCCCCCGCGCCACCTCGTCGTCCCTCACCCTCCTCCCCTCCCCTCCGTCCGCGCGCTTATACACCGTCACCACCGCCGCACCCCCGAGCCCCAGGTTGTGCTGCAGCGCCACCCGCACGCCCCCGTCGAGGAGCCGCTCGCCCGCCCACCCGCGCAGCTGCCAGACCAGCTCCGCGCACTGCGCCAGCCCCGTCGCCCCCAGCGGGTGGCCCTTGGACACCAGCCCCCCCGACGGGTTGACCACCACGCGGCTCGCCGGCCCGTACGTGACGCCCCCGCGGCGGATCAGCTCGTGCGCGCGTCCCGGCGCGCTGAAGCCCAGGCCGTCGAGCAGGACGAGCGCGTTGGCGGAGAAGCAGTCGTGCAGCTCGCACACGCGCACCTCCTCGATGGAGGTCTGCGCTTCGCGCAGGGCGGCGGCGACGGCGCGGCGCGTCATGGCGTCTCCGACGAGCTGGATGGCGGAGCCGGAGAAGAGCGCGGGCGAGTCGGTGGTGAGCGCCTGGCCGGCCATGAGCACGGCTTGGGGGCGCAGGTGCGGGGCGCGGGTGTCGAGGAACCGCTGGGAGACGAGGACGGCGGCGGCGGCGCCGTCGCTGGTCGGGCTGCATTGGAGCTTGGTGAGGGGCGGGTAGATCATGGGCGAGTCGAGGATCTCCTGAAGAGAGTAGGCCTGGCGGAACTGCGCGTACGGGTTGCGCTGGGAGTGCTCGTGGCCGATGCGGGCGATTTCGGCAAAGTCTTCGGGTTTGGCGCCGTATCTAGCATAATGTCAGCCATGATGACTACACATTATGAGGATTTCGGAAATCTCACCTCTCCATGTACTCCCGGCCCGCGTTGCCAAAGTACTGCGCGTTCGGCGGCCCCGGCGCCTTGCCGTACGTGTCCTCCATCATCTTTCTACTCAGCTGCGTCGCCCGCGCCCGGTCCGGCCACTTATCCTTAATCGCCCCCGGCTCCATCTTCTCAAAGCCTATCACCAGCACGCAGTCCAGCGCGCCGGCCTGGATCATGGTGCGCGCCAGGTACAGCCCCGCGGAGCCCGTGGCGCAGGCGTTGCCCGTGTTGATGATGGGGATCCCCGTCATGCCGAACTGGTAAAAGACGCGCTGGCCGCAGGTCGAGTCGCCGTAGTTGAAGCAGGCGATGCCCGTCTGCACGTCGTCGTAGTTGATCTGCGCGTCGAGCATGGCCTTGATGCCGGCCTCGTAGCCGAGCTCGGGGTAGTCGCGGAGACCCCGCGGCTTGATGAACTGGGTCATGCCGACGCCGAGGACGTAGACGGGTGATTTTTCAGGAGGGGACATTATTGGGGGTTTATGGGGGTTTGTCTGTGATGGGAAGATTGATGGAAAAAATGAGGAGGGAGGGAGGGAGGGAGGGAGGTGTAAGTATAGATGCTGTATATACAGTGGATGTACAGTAGATGCCGAGGCGCCCCCCCCCCCCCCCCCCCCCCCCCCCCCCCCCG
>NW_017387317.1:70353-199255 GCF_001636725.1 Cordyceps fumosorosea ARSEF 2679 | reverse complement strand
CCAGACCGTATCAGATGAGAATGCGGGGGTGGACACGGATATGCTCCGAGTTAGCCGATTCCGTGGCATCTCGCTCAATCCGCGGAATGCATATCTAACATGGTCTTGATATATTTAGTAGCCGAATAATCTCCTCACTCATAAATCCGGCGGAATTAGACGACTGTTCTTTTGGCTGTAGATGGTAACCGAAAAATGTTCCCCAACCCTCGAGCCAGGCCCAGACATCAGGGCAACCGCTATAAAAATATGAAAAAAAAAAAAAAATTGATACATATAGACATATCGATTCTTTACCTGCACATATGTAACAGAAGCACATATCCATCTTCCACCTCTCCTTAGTTTCCCTTTTTTCGCGTAAAAATCTCCTTCCAACCCCGCCAAGTCTTCTCATTGAACCCGTATACTATCGCGTCGCAGAGGCCCTGAATGACAATGCACGACTAAAGCACAGTAAATTAACATGTTTCTCTTGTACATTTCAACATTGCGACTTCTTCAGCGGCCGTACCTTGTCGACAGTCGCCACCGAAAATGGAGCCGAGTGTCCGCTGACAGCCTGGTATATGCGAATTGCCGTCGGCAGTGCCCAGATGAGCATGTAGACCAGCGGGTAGAGCATCATCTGGTAAGACAGCTGGAGGTAGATTCCGTTAGCAAGCCGAAGCTCCCATCTCATCTTCCGCTTCGCTGACAACTCACCCTCCGCAAATCGGCCGCACCTCGACTCCTTCGCGTCTTTGGTCTCGGCGCCTCCGCCGGCGGCGCGGGCGGCGCCACGATGCGCTCCTGACTCGAGCCCTCGGAGAGCTCCGACATGTGCACCGGCTGCAGAGACCAGGACCCGCCGCTCTTCGACACCGAGTACGGTCCCGAGTGCGATCCGGAGCCGACGCCGTATTCCTCGTCGTCGTTGAACGACACAAAGTTATCGTGCGCGCGGTGTATGATGAAGTGCAGGCGAAGATACAGGAGAAGCATCAGCACGATGATGACCCAGCGAGGGAGGAAGTTGACTAGTAGTCGGGTCTTGTCGCTCGTGAACCAGCACCCTGAAGACATTAGCAACCCAGCCGATGACGACAATACATCTTCCCCAGACTTACACGCTCCGATGTCTCCATAACCAGCCAAGCATAATCCAAGGGTCGCCCAAAGAAGCGACAAGGCCCATGGCACTGTCCATACCACGACCCTGTTGTTTTGAATCCACTGCGAAACCGCCTTCCTGTCGTCCACCATGATGAATATGCAGGCGGCGATGGAAAGAACCCAATAGTCCGCTGTAGAGAATTAGCAAGAGTCAACATCATTCTCATAAATTAGCATACTCTGGTCAACAAATGTTTGAATCATAAATCCGTTGAAGCTGCAGAAGGACTTGCAGGATTTTGAGCCAATGTCCTGGCCAGACAGGTTGACGGCAGCTGAAGACAGGAAGTTGATGGCCATGAAAAAGTCACTCAACGCAAGACCACTACAGTTCATGTAAGTCAATGTCCAATGTATACAAGCAATACAAACTAACAGGATAAGCTGATGTCTAAATGTTCGCAACGACTTGTTCATCTGGTCAGTGTTAGCGGAATTGGGTAGACATTGCGGTTGTAAAGCGGGTTCTTAGTACTGCGAAGCCAAGAATCATCCAAATAGACCCAAGAGCAGAGAATATGGCCACAATCAGAATCACCAAGCTGAGAGTGTGTGTTTGGTCGTTGTTTTTTGGCGCCGACAGCGGCGCCGTTTCGACAGCCGTGCCGTTCGTAAGTACAGCCATTTCCAAGCGAGCCTGATTCTTTTCCTGAAGATCAGAAAGAGAAGAAAAAAGGAGAACACAGTAGTGAAAAGAAGCAAAGCGAGATATGAGAGATGGGGCAAATGTCAAGGGTCGTACTTGGCTCTGCCAACACAGGCTGGTAGTAAGGCCCTTGCGGTCGACGGACAAGATGACGGAGCAACGCCCCTCCATATATGACGGGTCGACAAGTTGGACGGCACAAAGAAGCAATATTCACACAAAATACTAACACTGTAAGAAGGAGAGGGGGAGAAAATGAGAGATGCAAGAGTGTGTTGCTGGGCCCTTCTTGGTGGTAGACTATCAGCAAACCATCACACAGCGTGAGGGGGAGGGATGCTACAGAAGCGACAAAACGGTGCTATTTTCCCGTTTCGATGCTATTCGTCCCTCTTACGCTTCTCACTTGCACTATTGGAAAGATCCCAGCAGTAAAAACCAGCCGCTCAGGGGAAGCAGCCACTCCAGACGAGAGGCGAGAGAGGAACAAGGATGGTCCTGGTCAACCGATACCACAAGTCCCCGTCGGCTTACTTGGAGTAAAGCGTTATTGTAGACCAGGTGGGGATATCAAAGAAGAGACGATGGCGAATGAAGACTAAATTTGGTCGAATAGGAACGACCTGTTCAGTGTATCCTTTACGACGGAGGGTGCAGCGGTTATCGGGTCGCGGTCACCTTACAGGAAGAAGAGCCTCCGCCCCCTGCATCCCTTTTTCTAGGCCGTGCCCTCTTGCTCCTTTCCAAGCAAGGCAAGTCCGAGAAGCTTGGGCGTGCACAATGAGCAGGCCGTGGCGTGTGGTCCTGCGGACAGGGACGGCGCAGAGCGGGCCGCCGGGTTGGCCGCATGCTACCGTCGCGGTTTTGGAGGAGATCTGGGCTCCCGTAGCCAGGCGAGGAAGGATCTTTTCTTGCGACTGATTGTGCGTGCTTCTCATGTGATGCAAAGTCACTGTACATGTCGACTCCCCGGTTGGACTCGGCCGAGGATGTCTAGCAGGGAGGGGAGGGGGTGCACACAGCAAGCAGTCCACAGTCCATCTGCCTTGTAGGATTGCACCGGAAGAGAGTAAAATAATTGCATTGCATTTAATCCCGCAGTGCATAGAGAGGATGGGGAGAATGATGAACGTGTCTTGGTCCCTGTTGTCCTTCTCTACGGGCTTCTTCCAACAACGGAGGCTACTGAGCGCCTCCAAGCTCCAAGTAGGTTGATCCTTTCCTTTACCGTATCGGCTGATAACGAAGAGATAATTTTGTGTATCAACGCGCACTGTTTTACATTACATTACATAACTGCACAAAGATAAGCATCGATATCTGCCCGCTGCGTAAATTGTACACCAACTCATGAGTTGGCTCTTCTGACACTAAGTTAGCACTGGACTGATAGTATGGCACTTTTGTCAGATAACGTACGCCCACCTTCCCAAAAAAAAAAAAAAAAAAAAAAAAAAAAAAAATTTGCTAATAAATAACCTGTGCTTGAGAGAAAAGAGGGGAGGATGCTGTCCAGTCCAAAAAGCATAGTTACTACATAGTTACTACATAGTTCGTTTCTGCAAGCAACCAACAATCATCCACATCCACCTCCTATCCCTGACTCTCCAAGTCTACAGTACCGTGTTTCTCACACATCATCTTGCAGCCTCTTCTTTATTACACCCCTCTTCAAGAGGTCTGCGCCACTTGCCCTGTGCTGCGCATCGCTAGCCGGACAAGGGCCTCTCCTCCTCCTCAAGATTCGAGACCCGACAACCCACGACTCCTCCGTTCCATCGTGCGCCGCCTCCACCGGCCCGGGGGAGCATCCCCGGCTGCCCGGCTCCCTCTACCAAGGCGGTGGGCTTGACCCAACCATTCCTGGCACCGGCGGGACTTGGGCGCCGGTCCTCGCTGAACTAGCCAACTTCCCAAGCACGCCAGCTGAGACGAGGCTAGCGAGAGCCGAGGATTGCGACTCTACAGGCAAGACGAACAGGATCCCGCTCTCTCGCTGCCAGCTGCTCACTAGCAACCCTATTGTTTTCCAATACAGAAGACAGGGTTGAAAAGCCCAGGGACAGAGAAGCTGGGCTTCGGGCCGGGGTGACGGGGACTCTCGTATTCTTGATACGCCCGCCCTCCCGTATCTCCTACCAGAAACTATTGCAGATTAACCCCTGTTACCCCTGCAGCACGTCATATCAATCCTTTTCGTGGCATACCTTCATTAGTGAGCTCCCCTCGAGGATGTAGCCTGTGATGTCGTATCTTCATGGACGCCAACTTGACTTCGGTATCCGCAGCCACACGGAACGACTTCCCCCCTAGACCTTTGGGGTCTTTTGCGAAGGAAGAGGCCATTCCCCTTTTAACCGGAAAGCGGCCTATACGTAAATGAAGTTGCGACCAGAAGTTGGGTTGTGTATGCTGTCAAGTCGCGCCCAAGACTGACCGGCTCGGTCATCTGCGGCTGAGTGGCAGCAACAGTCATGTATGCTTACAGGTGGTCATGGTAGGTATTACAGCTTCCAGTACAGCCGTCGTATTTCCCTAACAGGAAAACCCAGGTTAACCATGCCGTCACATGACAGTTCGGCCATGCGGGCTCCTGCAGCCAATCTATGCAATTACCGATGTCCTTGGGGGTGCGATGTCTTGTCTCGGATGCATGCTCCATGGCCAGTCTTATATTTGGCTTCTAGATGAGCATTAAATGTTGATTCCCATATGTACGAAGCAATCTTGTATAGTCCATGTACATCCTAAAAGAAGAGAATGTCATCTTCATCCCACCCCAAGTCCTTCAAGATGTCCAGAACATTGTCCTCCAGCGCCTTTGGTCCGCAGACCAACGCCATCGCCGACTCCTCCTCCTCCTCCTCCTCCTCACCGTCATCACTCCCCTGCTGCTTCTGCGGTGGCCTCCCCGCGAACCCCTCCAGAAACACCCTGTCCATCCTTCCGCGCCGCCCGCGCCAGCCCTCCCCCGGCTCCGACAGCGTGTGTACCAGCCTCGCCCTCCCACCGCTGCCTCCCACCAGCGCCTCCAGTTCCGCTCTGCACAGGATGTCCTCCTCCGTTCTATTACCGTCCAGCACCACGCACTCTGTCGCGTCCTCCGGCCCGCCGCCCACCACCGCGCGCAGCACCGCCAACATCGGCGTCACCCCCGTCCCCGCGCACACCATCACCAGCCTGTCCACGTGGCGCGCGCGGCCCGCGACCCGGCAGAGCCCGTCGCCCGCGTACTCGAACCTGCCTACCGGGCCCTTGAAGTCGACCGGGTGCCCGACCGGAATGGAGTCGAGCGCCGTGGTCATCACGCCGCCAGCCTGCGTCGCGGTCGGCGGGTAGATCTTGACCACAAAGTCGAGCGTGCCGCGGGCGTCGGAGCGGGAGATTGGCGTGTAGGCCCGGATGATGGCCTCGCGGGTCGCCGGGTCGCGGAGCCGCATCAGCACGTGCTGGCCGACGGGCAGGCCGATCGTCTGCTGGTCGTGGTCGAGCGCAAAGGAGAAGAGCTTGCTGTCGGGGGAGACGTCCACCTTGGAGCACAGACGGGCCCGGCTCCAGGCCTTGGCTTGCAGGAAGACGGGACGGGCGGCGTCCTCGACCTCGGCCGCCTTGCCGGCCAAGGCAGCCCGGGCATGCTCGTCAAGAGTGCCGATGTGGTATTTTGGCAGCATCGCCTTGGCATTTTCACTGTGAATGGCCAAGAATTCCTCAGTGCAGTCCGTCGCAGCAGCTGCAAATATCGAGGTCGCGCCGCCGGGATGATCGTCCAGGTACTCGGTCCCGTCGTACACCTGGCCCTCGACCACAAACCAGGGCTCCTCCTCACCACCGTGCTGCTCCAGCTCAGCCAGCGTAATCGTGCGCTTGGTCTCTGGACTAATCATCGAAATCTGCCTTTCCTCTTGCTTTACCTCGACTTCCTCCTCTTCTTCCTTCCCAGTCTTCTCGCCCCAGAAGCCGTTCGCAATGTTCCCGCCCGCCTTCTTGACGCGCTCCATCCAGCCGCCCAACATCAGCGCCGGCTGTGTCGGGTGCTCAAACCTCAGAAACCGGTCTTCCTTGTGGATCACGAGGCGGTACCACGGGTTGTTCATCATTCCCAGGACGGACCAGTACATGTCGCGCGGCTGCGCCATCAGGCCCTCGTCCATGGCGCGGATCATCAGGTCCGACGCGCCGGCCAGCTCGCCGACAGGGATGTCCAGCTCCCAGAAGCACCAGCAGAAGCACGTCTCCCGCCACCACACGTCCATCTTGCCGCCGTACAGCTCGTCGCCGTCCGCCGCGTTGCGGTACTCGTCTTCGGGGTAGTTGATCAAGGCAAGTCTCCAGCTCCTACCCTTATCCAGGGTCACCTCAAGACGCGTGACGCGCTTGCCGCCTCCGCTATAAGCATAGCCACGCACCTTATACGTCTTATTACTACCATCCAGCGGGACCATCTCGTCGTGCTGCGGGTAGCAGACGGCGCTGTTAGTGTTAAGGTCGTAGATGGCGTACTTCTCATCCTTCCACACATCAGGTAGATTGGCACTTTGCTCAGGTGTGATCATCGTCGGCAAGACACGATTGTCGTAAATGTGATACCAGTTGTCGCTCGGCTCTCTAGTGACGATGATTCTTTTCAACCACTTGACGCTCCGGCCGCCGATCTGGCCCGGGATGACCACCCGCACCGGCTTCCCGTGGTCCGGGTGCAGCGCTCGCCCGTTCATCCTATGCGCCACCATAATCCCCCTATCCTCATTAAGACACCAGTTCAGCTTCACCGACGTCCCGTAGTGGCCGTTGGGCAGCTCGTCCGCGCCCTCGAAGCACACGTAGCGCGCGCCGCGCACCGCGCCCCCGGCCGCCGCCAGCAGCTCCCCGACGGGAACGCCCGTCCACAGCGCCGTCGACAGGCCGGCCGCGCCCCACGAGAAGCCCTTGGACTTGCGCACCACGTTCTGCTCCTTGCGGCGGTTGCCCGCGCACACCAGCGTCACCGGGTACGTCGCCTGCTCGTAGCCCTCCACCAGCTCCCGCACCGACAGCGAGAACGGCCGGCGCACCATGCCCTCCACGGAAAAGGTCCAGTCCAGCACTTCTTCGTCCTCGCAGGCGGGGACGGACCCGTGGTTGCGCACAAAGTGCAGGTCCTCCGAGGTCAGGAAGCCCTCGTCGTAGAGGTCGGACAGCGGCGCCTCGCAGTTGAGCGGGTGCACGCCGGTCAGCCGGATCAGCCGCGGGTCGCGCTCCACGTGGGCGTCCGGTGTCTTGAGGTCCTGTGGCTGCACCGACTTGACGCCGTTGCGCGGCGGAAGGGGGTAGCTCTTGAGAAGGGCGCTCTTCTGGGAATGGAGCGGCGGCAGGGACGACGCGTCCTGCCGCTCGCCGGCGAGACTCGGCGACTGCGAGTGCTTCGCCGTGGAGGGCGGGCTCGGGGGAGCGGCGCCATCGGGAAAGGACCGCATCGGGAGCGTCTCTACGGCCATGATGTCGGTGTACTGTACTCAGGTATTCCGGATATAGGATTTGGCACGGGAGAGGCTGCGGGAAAGCGGGAGAAATGCGAGATGCTGTATACGAAGCGATAACCCTCGCTGGGAGTGTCCTAGGGTGCAATTACAACTTGGGTCGAGGCTTTTCTCTTCTCTCTCCCTTGTCACTTTTTGAAAAGTCAACTCTTGCACTAATTGGGTCATCGACGTGGCTCCCACCATGTCTGTCGGCCAACTTGGCCGCCAACTTAATTCCTCATCCTGAGTGTGCATACAAGAAGAGAGGGGTGCAAATAGAAACTCTCCACAAGTGCAACAGCAGGTCACTTCGTACTGCGAGGGTGTGGGCTCTAACACTAATAAGTGAAGTGCAGTGAGTATAGAGACATGGCAAGTAGGCCGAAGGGAACCTAGCCAGAGTGCACAACAAAATTTAGTTCATGGATTTATTTTCCTCCTATTACCGTACTAAATTATTATCGTCGTTGTAACTCCTGTTGTAAATTCTTGATTTGTTTGTATTTTTTGTCGTCATCTCAATTCTCCCCGTTGCACAGCTGTGTGTTGTGTTGGCCTTATCATCACCAGTACAACCACTATCAGTATTTATCACTACCACACCACTATTACTACTTTTATCGCTATTACTACGGACCTATTGCCATTATTGCCATCGCCAGTATTGCCAGTACCGCTAATGCTATTGACGCACTAACAGTACTGTTGATAAGACCTTCGGGCGTAGAACAAAGAACCTGGTTTAACAGCTATATGCAAGTGCTTGTACATGCTATACATCAACTAGCAGCCTTCGTACAATACAGTTGACGTTCAATTTTAGACAAGGATGATTTGAAAAATTTTCTTTGCTTTGCCTCACCCCTGACCTTACAAAAAAAAGGCTCCATGCAGGACCTGATGGGTGCCATCCAGTAGCGTGTTGCGTAAGAGGGTCTAGACGAAAGTTGAATGCCAGCAGGATAGACGAGTTACTAAGCCGAACCAGGCTCATCGGTAGTGATAAGAGGGAAGTCGAAGCAACGCTAGATGTCCAAGAACAGCAAGGGAACCGCGGACGGCCGAGAGGTTATACCAATACTACGACCGTAACATGGCCCACAGAACATGTCGCGATGTTTGGGCTGGACGGGCTCGCGAGGCATACCGGAGGGCTCGGATAAATAGAGAACTAGTGCGTCGTGTAGACCATCATCGGGCTAAATAGTTGAGAGCTTCCGGGTTGAGCTTCCAGGCTGGATAGAGTTGGCGTCGTCAGGCAGCCTGCAAACCTGTCTGCAGACTGGACTGTGCACTGGTGAGACCTGCATTAGCTCTGTGGCAGGGGTAGACGGCGCAAAGGGCCGCCGTACAAATCAATAGAAGGAGGTGAAATGGGGCGGCTTGCCTGTGCTTGATATTTGATGGTTCAGTTAACGAATAAAAGATTGGGAGGCATAGCATGAAGCCTCTTGTAATGACAGTGCCAATCGTCGTCGAAACAAGACTGACTGAGTTGAAGGTTTAGATCGACTTCCCGCCTTGGCAGGTTCCACCAGTAGAGACGGGGTGTGTGCCATCTCTGCTTAGCCTGATTTATTTGCTGGAATGTAAAGTAAACCGTGCTGTGAATCGCCTTGCCCCATTGGTTTGCTGGTAACGATGAGCATCATGTCGGCAATGTTGAACTCGCTGTTTGTCATTTTCGCTGTAGTTGAAGAGTCGAGGCTGACTGACAGCTGGCAAACGAAGAGAGACGTGGCCGAGGCACATTACATAATGCAAGCAAGTACATGTACATAGCCCGACGACTGATGGAACGCCGAAAGAAAACGGCGCATCAAGGCCATTTTAGGGTATTCGTTGTACATGCTGGAGCGAGCCTCGTCAACCGGATGAGTCTAGTTTATAAAGATCCCTGGTTATGTTGAATGTCCACACATAAAAGCCACCAACCGGCCTGATCGGCTGCCATACTCCCCCCCCCCCCCCCCGGTTGCAATTCTTCTCCGTCTACACACCTCACACACGGCACTTCAGACTATTTCCTTTACCCATGCCGTGATTCGAACAAGAGTTACCATCGTGGTGGAGGCCAATCCGGCTTTACAGCCAGGCTGCATTTGTCTCTGCTCTCTCGGGCTGCCCCTTCCCGATCCTGATCGCTGGCGTTCTAGGTGTCTCCGGCTGGTCCCCAAGACATGGCTCTCCGCGGAGATGCGACTTTTTGTCCAACGACCAACATTAATAGTCGCTTCAGACGCTGTTTGAGGACGTCTTTATATATATCGACGCCGGCAAAGAGCATTTATATCAATGAAACTCGATCAAGTTGTTTTCCGATTCTCCTTGACGTCCTGGCCGGTCTGGGCTTCTCGTTTTTCTTGTCTGTCCCCTTTTACGCTTGCAAAAATCAAAAACACGGGCTGCTTCGGCTATTCGCTCTTTTCCTTTCCTTTACACCAGGCATAAACGCAGGCAAATCCCCCAAATCCACCTCTCGACATGGCGTTCAAGGTGGCTACCTTCTGGCAGGCTCCTGAGCTCAATCCTGTCAATGGAAAGGCCCGTTCGATCCCAGTCCTTAACCCGCTCGACAGACATGGCCGTGTCTTTTTCTTCTCTTGGCTCGGTTTTATGGTTGCGTTCCTATCCTGGTAAGTTGTCTTTGTGAAGCACCTTTTTGCAGGAAACAGAAGTGCTACGACACGATTTGTGTGACAAAACTGACAGTATATAGGTACGCCTTTCCACCTCTGGTACGACCGCCCAATCTTGCAATACTCGAGATTCCAAAACATCCTGGTTCAATTATACTGACGCCGAATAGTTGACCTTGACCATCAAGAAGGATCTCAATCTCACTCCGACTGAGATTGCCAACTCCAATATTGTTGCTCTTGCATCCACGTACGCACCTCCAGGCTCTCCGACTCCAGGCGGAATGAAGAACAAAAACGCAATCTTGAAAAAATTAGTTAACAGGTTTGCAGTCTATTCGTTCGCGTTGTATCCGGTCCTTCGTGTGACTACTTTGGCCCAAAAGTCACCTTCGCTGCCTGCCTCCTCCTCGGTGCCATCCCCTCCGCCCTCGCCGGCACAGTCACCACCGCCAATGGCCTTATGACCCTGCGCTTCTTCATCGGCGTTCTTGGCGGCACCTTTGTGCCCTGCCAGGTGTGGACGACCAGCTTCTTTGACAAGAACGTTGTCGGCACCGCCAACGCCCTCACCGCCGGATGGGGCAACGCCGGCGGCGGCATCACCTACTTCATCATGCCCACCATTTTTGACTCCCTCGTGGAGCACCAGCATCTCACGCCCCATGTCGCCTGGCGCGTCGCCTTTGTTGTACCGTTCATCCTCATCACGTCTATTGCGCTCGGCATGATGCTGCTCTGCGACGACTGCGCGACCGGCAAGTGGTCGGAGCGCCACGACGCCGTCAAGGGCAACCTGCGCCGCCGTGGCCTTCGCACAGCCGCCTCGAGCGCCCGGGAGAAAAGCACCGGCGACTTGGCTGCATTTTCCGAGCCCACGTCCGACGATGCCTTGGCCGAGCAGATGAAGAATGAGGCCGTCTGCCGAGAGGCCGAGCTCAGCGACCAGGAACTCCTCGACGCTGCCAATGGCGAAGTCGTCAAGAACCCGACTCTCAAGGACACTCTCATGGTGACCATCAGCCCGCAGACTGTCGTGGTTGCTGCCATCTACATGTGCTCCTTTGGTGCCGAGCTTGCCATCAACTCCGTCCTCGGCGCGTATTACTTCAAGAACTTCAAGGCTCTCGGCCAGACCGGCACCGGTCGTTGGGCCGCCATGTTCGGTCTTCTCAACGTCGTCTTCCGCCCCCTCGGCGGTGTTGTCTCTGACGCGCTCTACCGCGCCAGCGGCAACGTCTGGTCCAAGAAGATCTGGCTCTGCTCCCTCGGCGTCGTCTGCGGCGTCTTCCAGATTGCCATCGGCGTGACCGACTCTCACTCCAAGTCCACGATGTTCGGCCTCATGGCCGGCATGGCCTTCTTCCTCGAGGCTGGCAACGGCGCCTGCTTCTCCCTCGTGCCGCACGTCCATCCTGCCGCCAACGGCATCATCTCCGGCATGGCCGGCGCAGCCGGGAACCTCGGCGGCATCATCTTTGCCATCATCTTCCGCTACCAGGGCGCCGACTACGGCAAGACTTTCTGGGTCATTGGCGTCATTACCGTTGCCATCAACCTGCTCGCGTCCTGGGTCAAACCTCTTCCTGCAGGTCAAATTGGCGGTCGTTGAATGCGTTGCGTGTAATCGGTTTCGCCGCTGTAGCCATGCGAATGGCCAGCTTTTAATGCAAGAGAGGATGCACAGAAAGCGAGGAAGCAGGCGCTAATAGTTGCGCGAGCTCGGTGTTCACATTTTTGCATACCTTGGGCTGAAAACTGTTGGAAAATCAGTGTTCTCGTAAAGATGCGGAGGATCATCGTTTGGAAAGCGGCCTGTTTCGATAAAATTCTTTTCTTCATCTTTTCAAAACCGTCTATAAGTTCACAAAAATTCATTGTTCCGCCCTTTTCAATGTAAATCATCATGACCATAACGACAAATATCAGTAAAGATGGGACCGAACGCGAAAAGATTACGGATGCCGGATCGGTAGATTCTATCCTCTTTTACCGACTAGTAGCAAAGTTGTGGAGGCTAATGACGCGCGAGTTAGCTTTTATCAGGTTCCTTTCCTAGACGGCAACTCATCCGGGAGAAGGCCTTACCTAATGTCCTCCTGGCTCGTCATGGCCTCGGGCTCCTGCGCCGGTGAGGCAGCAGCAGCCGGCGGCGGCGAGGATGGCCCGTTAACGGGCCCTCCGTTGGCGACGAGCGTCATCTTCCTGGGGTCGTCGGGGTGGCCGTCGGGCTGCGGCTGCTCGTCGGGCGACTTGCGCTTGCGGCCCTTGCTGGCGCGCAGCTCGCTGAGGTGCTGGAAGTAGCTCTCGGGCACCTCGGTCTGGTAGTGGCCGGAGAAGACGCCGACCTCGAAGCCGGTGACCTTGGTCTCGCCCTCGATGGCCTCGAAGCAGGCGGCCTGGAGGTCGTCCAGGGACTGGTATATCAGCTGTGGGTTGTCGGGGGCGGTTAGTTTTTGTTCTAGAAAGACAGTGATAGGCAACAGGCAGGTAATTACCTCGTCAGCGCCAATTTCCTTAGCAATCTGCTCTCTCGTCTTGCCATGGGCGACGAGTTCTGTTATCTCTCCGTTAGTGTTTGGGCCCTAAGGAGAAGAAGGCTGCTTTTCTGACTTACGGGCGGGATCCGCGAGATCAATGCCGTAGACGTGCGGATGTGTGATTTCAGGCGAGCATGACGCCAGGATGACCTTTTTGGCACCCGCCTCTCTGCTCATCAAGACCTGGAACAGTCGTGTCAGCAGCGCAGCGCAGATAACCAACGACAAGTCGGTGCTTACAATTTCTCTTGATGTGTTGCCGCGGACAATGGAGTCGTCGACCAGGAGGACGACCTTGTCGCGGAATTCGGCCTGGATGGGCGACAGCTTTCTGCGAATACCCTGTTGGCGGGCTTTTTGGCCAGGCTACGGTATGTGTCAGTGTAGGTTCTTTAGGGTAAGCAGGGGATTGGGGTGGACTGTACCATGATAAACGTTCGGAACGTATATCTATTCTTAACAAAAGCATTTGACAACGGCTTGTTCAGGCAACTGGCGAGAACGGCAGCCGAGGTATTGCTAGTCTGCTTGATATTAGTATTTTCCGCCGTCCAGGGGACGATAACAGCAAAACTAAATGCGTACCTCGGGGATGGGAATAACTGGTGTGGATCAGTAGGTGCCTCAAATTACTTTTCAACGGAGTTCAACATAAACATACCGACGTCAATCTCTTCGACCCCCTTCTCTCCCAAAATCTCCCTCACTTTGTCGGCCAGCTTGCGGCCCATATTCTGGCGACTACGGTGGACAGAGATTCCGTCTGACGTAGAGTCAGGTCTAGAAAAGTAGACGTGCTCAAATCTGGGGTGTCGTTAGTATTGAAGGTATTGGAGCTACCGGGAATGATACTTACATGTCGGGGGTATAAGATTTCATGGGGACAATCTGGCGGAACTGAGGCTTGCCGCCCTTTTGGATAAAGACGGCCTGTCCAGGCAGAATATCGACGATATTGGTGAAGCCAAGCTGAGTAAGGGCGACGGATTCGGAGGCCATGAAGTAGTCCAGTGCGCCTTCGAGAGTCGCCGAGGGGCGGGATCCCAGGCAAAGGGGTCGAATACCGTTCTCATCTCTGCGAGATCGGTTAGCTAAGTTCGGCCAACGGCAGAGAGCGCGAGCACATACCTAAAGCCAAGGATACCGAAGCCGGTGATCATGGCAACACAGGCAAAGCCGCCATTACAACGGGCATAAACGTCACGCAGGCCAGCGAAGATGTCGTCGGCATTGGCACGAGCTTTTCCTAGCTCGTGGAGAGCATGGGCGTACACGTTGAGGCTAGTCAATATGTTAGCAGGTTGGGAAAAGTTCGTCGAGACGATGGACATACAGAAGCTCCGAATCAGAGTCAGTGTTGACATGGCGGCGAGCCTCAAGATCAAGGAAGCTGCGAAGCTCCTGACTATTGACGAGGTTGCCGTTAACAGCCAAGCTCAGGCCGAAGGGGCTGTCTATTGGATACAGTTAGGAGCAGATATAAGTTAAGCAATTAAGAAGATGATACATACTGACTAAATTGGGAGTTCAGCTTCCGTGGTTATTAGTAATAAGTTGTTGCACATAAACTCACCATAGAAGGGCTGTGCCTCCGAACTGTATGAGCAAAGAAAGTCAGTATATATGGGCCTTCATCAGCAGATAGTGATGTACTCACGCGGAAGAGGTTCCAGCGGTCGGATAGCGAACATGGGAGATGCCTCCGTAGCCGGGCAGATTATCGGCAAGACGGGCAGGCTCCTGGAATACTTTGGAGGCCAGGCCATTGCCCTTCATTTGGTACAGCCGTCCGCCCTGGCACACCGTGATGCCGGCGGCATCCTGTCCACGCTAGTCCGGGGTAGCATGCGTTAGTATGGAAGTCCAAGGCACCAAGATTGAACCAATTCGTTTGAGGCAAGGAAAAAAAAATGACATACATGCTGGAGGTAGTAGATGCTCTCGTGAAGCTCCACAGCAGCCGTTGTGGCCTTGACGTCGCCGAGCTGGGGGAGGACATTGAATGTCAGCCATCAATTAAGAAAAAAATCCGGGGAGGTGAAGGTGGTGCAGGACCCGGTATCGGGGGACACGCGGGGCACAGAGACAGGGACGAAAAAAAAAAGCTGCTCACCAAGATAGCACTGATGCCACACATGATTGCTAGGGGATGGTAGCGGTTGGATGCTCGATGAGGAGAATGAGGACGGAGGCTGGAACAGCAGCAGGGACGCTATTGAAAGCGATGGCAGAGACAAACGAATGCCTTGATATCTTTTCGATGCACAATCTGTTGGGAAGGAAAAAAAGGTCGGGATCGGCTCTGAAGCGAAAGCGCCGGCTGTATGCGAAAAATCATGGTGGGGGCCAGGCGGCGAGGCGGAAAAATTTCCTGCAGAGGCAGCAGCCACTGGTTGGTTGGTTGGTTAGCAGGGTGGGGCAGTTTGTTACTGCCAGAACCCACTGAAAGGAACAGCGAGGGACCAACTATTGTCCTTGGACAATTACCATTACACCATCCGATCCACGACTTGCGAGTAATTCTGCTGGTATTCGAATTACTTTTCCGGCGGGGAATTGAGATTGAGACACGCAAGGATCGGTTGCCATTAATGATTTGGACACATGTTACGACACGACAGTGGCAGTCACAAAATTGCTCCTCGCTCATCAAAATGAGCAAACGCTCGCTGCTGGCTTCAGGCGGCAGGCCTTGGATGCATGGATGGACTGACTTCACATAACGACAAAAAAGAGGATTATCTATGGCTCTATCAAACGGTTCTTCTACAAATTACTACATTCAACAATAAACACTTACACGCCAACTCCTCAAAATATCGACCTCTTCCACCACGGCGTCTTCTTCGGTGTCGCCTCGCCCTCCTCCAGCACGTCATATTTACCAACGATCGTCAAGAAGACTTCGTTCAGTGTCGTAGGGCTGACACTGTGGTGTGCAACCCCCAGCTTCTCTCTGTGTTCCTCGAGGATCAGCAGCAGCTGTCCGATGGCGCTGCCGCTTCCACTTCCACTTCCGCCCCGGCTGTTTGCGTTACCGCCACCCGAGACCTGAACCGACGACGCCGGAATCGAGAAGCGCATCTGTCCGTGAAACGTCTCCTGCTCGACTCTTGCTCCCGGGAATGTCTCCATGACCCACGCCTGAATCTGCTGCATCTCCTCATCGCTCGAGTGCGGCGCCGTCTCGCTCACCATGTGCACGTGTAGCGTGTCGCCAAACTTCTGACACAGCTGCTCCGTGCCCCCCAGCGCCAGCATGCGCCGCGCCATGATGCCCGCCCGCGTCGCCAGCGTGTCGGCCTCCTCCATGCTGTGCGTCGTGAGCAGAATCGATCGTCCGGGTACGACGGCCTCGAGCGTCCGCCACATGATGCGCTTCGCCGCGGCGTCGAGACCAGACGAGGGCTCGTCGAGGAGGATGACGGAAGGGTTGCCGGTCAGCGCAATGGCGAGGGACAGCTTACGCTTGTTGCCGCCGGAAAGTGTGTGGGCCATGACGCCGGTGTATGCTTCCAGGCCAACTGCACGGATGACTGCTCTGACTTGCTGATCAACGTCGCTAATTCCGCGGATGCGTGCGTAGTGTTGCAGGTGCTCGACTACCGTCATGGAGTCGATGGCATCGAATTGCGGACATACTCCCAGATTTGCGCGTGCAGCCGGTCGGTTCTTCGTGACCGATGCATTCTCCACAAAGACGTCGCCGCCTAGCCGGCTTGGGGCAATGTCGCCGCGAATGATTGATATCGTTGTCGACTTCCCTGCGCCATTAGGGCCGAGCAGCGCAAACACCTCGCCGTGACCAACACCAAACGTTACATTGTCAACGGCAGTCGTCTTGCCAAACGCCTTGGTCAGGTGTACCACTCGCAGGCCATCCGTTTCTTCGCCGGGCCCCTCCACGCGAACCTCTTCTGCGGCCACCTCCGGGTCCTCCGTATCCTCGCTGTACTGCGGCTTTCCAGTCTTGTATTTTCCATCCGAGCTCTCAAAGTACACCACCATGCTGAACCAGAAGATGCACTGCACGATGAGATACACGAGCGGGCCGCCGTACGCCTTCATTGCAGCAGGGTTACTCTGCAGAGCAAAGCCGTCACAAGTCGTAGAAAAGACATTGAGGGCCACCATGAGTGCGCGCACCAGAGAACCCGTCGGGAAGAAGATGGCAATAACCCAATGCCCAATCAAGACACTCTTTTCAGTCTCGGCTGGGTCCGAATACAGCAAGATGAAGAAGTAAGCAATTAGGTAGATTGCAAACCCCAGCCCTTGGATCACCGAAGCGATCGCATACGTGGCCAGTGCGCTCTTCATGATGAGAGACACAAAGTACGTTATCAAGATGGCCGCCAACACGTAAAATAGGAAGATGGGGAACAAGAAGCCGACATGGTACCAGATACTCGACGTGCCCGCCAGAACACCCGCTGCAATAAGCATGGAAACGATCATGATGGACCAGTCAAAGAGCGCGTGGGCTGCCCAGACGGGAAATGCGCGAGCACCGCTCGAATATTGCAGCGCACGCACTCCGTTGCGTTTCTCAGAATTCGGGTAGAGGCCAAACAGGCCCGGGATGACAGAGCATGCGAGTGCAAAGTACACAATGACCTGCAGCCCGCTGCCCGTAGAAGGCGCCGCAGCAATGTCGAAGGGCTTGTATTGGGTCGCAATAGTCTTGTTCATGAGCAAGCTATCCAGAAGGCTTTGGCCAAGCGTCGAGGTGAACATGGATACTCCATTATCAATTTTGTAGGCCAACGTAGGGGAAGACCCGGTCTGGCCAAGCCAAAGACCTACGGGGGTGACATTCTTCCTGTTGTTCTCGATGTATGATTTAAAGGCGTCAAACGAGTCGACCACTTTGATGTGGTTGGCAACGCTTTCGGCAAGGTTCGGGATGATGGGCTTAAAGACGTCTGCAATGGAGGAAGCACTAAACGTGGCGGATGGACCCCCCACGATAAAGGGCGAACCGAGAAGGTCCGTAAAGTCGGTGTTCTTGGTGTCACTGCTGCGTTCCCGCGGCGAGCAGCCCGGGGCCGCAATGTTCCTGACGAGCAGCTGGATAATGGCCGCCGCGACGATCGGGATCAGGAACGCGGCGACGTACGGCACCCAGTTGGTCTTGAAAATGACGAAACGCTTCCGCAGGAGGACTGCGACCTGCGGAAGGAGGCCCAGCTGGCGACCGTGCAGAAGCGGGAGCGGCTGGCCTGAACCCGCGGTCAGCTTCTCCCCGTCGCCGGCGCCGTTGCTCTCGCTCGAACTGAGCTTGGCCTCCGAAGCGGCACCCGTCGAGGCAACTTGGTCTTTCATGCCGTGGTCGCGGGCCTCGTCAGCCAGGTTGAGGAAGACGTCTTCTATGGTCGGCCCAGAGAATTTGTACGGCACGCCGCTGGCCTCGAGCGTACGGATGACGGAGGCGGCGAGCGCGGCCGAGGCCGCGACGTAGGTGATGGTGTTGGATGAGACGAGACGCTCGACGCCATCGACTTCGGGCGCGCGGCCCAGCATGTGTCGCGCGTTGAGCACGCGCACGCGGTAGCCGGAGCCGAAGGTATCCTTGAGCTGCGCTGCGGAACCTTCGGCGCGAAGCCGACCCCGGGACAGGATGGCAATGTTGTCCGCCAGCAGGTCCGCCTCGTCGAGGAAGTGCGTCGTCATGATAATGGTACGGCTACCACGCTCGCGCAGCAAAATGTCCCAAATCTTTCGGCGCGAGAGCGGGTCGATGCCCGACGAGACCTCGTCGACGCAGCACACGGCGCTGTCGCCAATCAGCATCATGCCGAGCTGCAGCTTGCGCTTCTGTCCGCCGGACAGCGTCTTCGCCATGGCCTTGGTCTTCTTGGCAAGGCCGACGGCGCGGATCA
Source organism: Cordyceps fumosorosea ARSEF 2679 (assembly GCF_001636725.1). NCBI lineage: Eukaryota > Fungi > Ascomycota > Sordariomycetes > Hypocreales > Cordycipitaceae > Cordyceps > Cordyceps fumosorosea. Next base: position 180,895 of record NW_017387317.1, on the reverse strand, counting down.
GGTCGGTGACCTGCGCCGGGGTGGCCGGGTTCGAGGGCGTCTTGAGGCGCGCGAAGATGCCGAGGTGCTCCTCGACGGTGAGGTCGTCCCAGAGGACGTTCTTCTGCGGCGCGACGCCCAGCCCGCCGGTTGTGTCGATGGCAATGTCGCCGCTGGAGAAGTTGCTGGTGCCCGCGATGGCGTCGAGCGTCGTGCTCTTGCCGCTACCGTTAGCGCCAAGCAGCGCCAGGATCTGGCCCTTCTTGGCCGTGAGCGTCAGCGAGTCGACGGCGACCACCTCGGGCCGCGGCGGCGACGCGAAGGCAAACAGGCGGCGCAGGAGTGTCGGCTTGTAGATCTTGGTCATGTTCCGGATCTGCACGGCATCGGGCAGCCCGCCGCTGCTGGCGGGTGGCGGCGCGTTCTGGCGGGTGCCGGTGGTGACGCCGTGCAGCGCGCGCTCGAGGAACGCGGCGAGCAGCGGGTATGCGAGGATCTGGAGGGCGAAGAAGACCCAGAGCACGATGCCGGGCAGCTTCCAGGGGCTGTTTGGGTGGGCGCGCAGCAGGTCGGTCGGCAGGGCCTCCTGCTCGTAGCGCGCGATGTAGGTGATGAAGTAGACAAAGGTGCACGGGGTGAAGAGTAGTCCGAGGATGGCGACGGTGGCGGTGCCCGGGTGGGGGACGGCCTGGGCGACGATGCCGAGGACGAGCCAGACGAGCGCGGTGACGATGCCGGAGAGCTGGGCCTTGCTGAAGAAGCAGGCGCCGAGCAGCGACATGGAGGTCATGGCGACGCCGGCGATCACGAAGAAGGGCACGACGACGCCGTAGCTGACGTTGGTCCAGATCAGGATGCGGTTGACGACGCCGGCGACGACCCAGCCGGGCAGGTAGGTGAGGGTGAAGGCGGAGTGGTGGGAGAGGAGGCGGGCGAGCTGGCGGTGCCAGGGCGCGGCGGCGGGCATCATGGCGTCGATGAGCTGCGACATGCCCGTCTCGCGCTCGGCGGCGATGAGGCCCGGCATGTGGTAGCAGACGCCGATGAGCGCCATCAGGAAGGCGACGCTGAGGAAGCTGATGAAGGTCTGCTGGTAGTCGCGCCGCACCTTGGCCTCGCGCTCGTCCTCGGTGAGCGCGGAGAAGGGGTACTGGTGGGCGGCGCCGGCGACGGGGAAGGAGGAGACGGCGTCGTGCTTGGCGATGGCGGCGTCGACGGCGCGCTGCAGGGGCAGGGCGTAAACCTCGGCGGCGTTGTCGCTCTTGTCGACGCGGAAGGAGATGCCGAGGGCGCCGTCCGCGCGCAGCGTGTAGTTCCAGTACCCCCCTCCTCCTCCGCCGGACCCTTCGTCGGGGGAGGAGTGGAAGACGACGGCGCCGAAGCACGGCGATGTCGCGCGGATGGAGCCCGCGCAGACGTAGCCAATGTCCGACTCGCTGGCGAGCCGGGTGGCGTTGCGCCCCGCGGAAGTGACAGCATCAGCGACAGTGCCGATGACGGTGTCGATGGCGCCGCCGGAGAGGCCCGAGTTGACGAGGATGACGGTGTCGCGGCCGCCGGTGGCCTTGCCGAGGGCGTCGCCGAGGGCGTCGATGCTGCCCGGGCTGCCGACACCGTACTTGTCGTCGGCGTGGTTGAACTTTTGGCCGAGGCCGAGGTACAGCGAGGCGATGACGGGCAGGACGAGCGCCGAGTAGAGGGTCGAGGTCGGGTGCCGCTGGAGGATGATCTTGAGCGTCTTGTTGCGCAGGGCGGAGATTTGGCGGTAGAGGTCCATGGTGGACGGTGAGAAGGCCCGGCAGGGCGGTTTTCCTATGACAAGGACAAAATGAAGGGAATTGGATTGTGACGTGGACTCGTGATGGTTAGCAGGCAAAAGTCGAGAGGGAGGTGTGCCGATCAATCAATCACCAACACGGGAGGAAGTTGGTCGAGATGGTACCCTGCATGGCCACCACGATGATGATACTCGGGGTCCCGGGACCATTTTAAGGAAAAAAGGGCCAAGCCAAGCCGGCGACGTCAATATAAAGCTTCCAAGCTGCCCACGAGGCTGAGCTGCGTGCTGATCCCCCATCATCGTCACAATGAAACCCCCCAGTGCCACAGTGCTAAACGCCCTGACTGGCCGTCGTACTAGCCGTATTGGGTGAAAAACGAGGGAAGCGCTACCAAGCCAAAACTCTGGTGACGTTTTTAACCGGGTCGGGCTGAGATCTGGAATACGCAATGGTGGGAGAAGCGATGAATACGGAGTGGACCAAGACCGTTCGAACAGCCAATCATTACGGATTCATGCCCCCTTTGGCTTCTTGGTGCTCGGGCGTTACCCAAAGCTGCCCAGGATCGTCCGCCCGACCACAGGCAGACAGTTTTGCCAGTTGGCTGAGGGTGGACGGTGTTTTGTTGATTTCGCTCTGCTCGGGTTCGTCTGAAAGAAGGTCTACGCATCGCCACGCTGACGGGATGCCCCGGCCAGCCTTGGGGACGTTGTTGTGTCTTGCAACTGTTAGTAATAAGTGAACAGGTATGGCAGGTTAGTTTTACTGTGCATTGCCTAGGAATCAGCCTAACGTCTTGGCTTCGTGGGTGCTGACTGATAACAAGAATTATAAAAGTTAATTCAAAACCAAAAAAAAATTTATCAACACCATAAATGCAGATGCGAATGACGGAATAAATATCAACGGTGACTATCCACTCTTTAGCCCCAAAACCCCAATCTCCTGTACCTAGTGTCAGACAGCTGGTGTTGACTAGTGATGGCTTCACCTTGACCCTCCTCATCTTGACCAAGACATTTATCTCGCTGTAGCCATGTGTCAGAAAATGTCAATCCACATCTGCAATATATACAGCCTCAATTGATTCTATATAAGAAAATGCACAAAAACCAAATGAAGAAAAATCCGCATTGGAAACAATAAATGCAAAATCTTCTGCTAGACGCACAAGGTCCTTGTCAAACTCTAAATGCCAATCATGTCTTTAAAAACGGCTCCCTCCCTTCCTCGCCTTTTCCTTCACCTTTCGTCGCCTACTCCGAGACAGCCTCCTTGCCCACCTCGGACAGCCCGCGGAAGATGCCATCCATCGTGCCGACCTGCGTCTGGCAGTTGGCCACCACACGGAAGAAATGCCCCTTCGGTCCGGGCGCGTAGTCAAACATGAAGCCCCTCGCCACCATCCGCTCCGCCATCGCCCGCGTGCGGCGCGTGTTCTCCGCCGGGTCCTCCGCCAGCCGCCCGCCCGGCGCGTAGTAGAAGCAGATCTGCAGGCACGGCGTCGGCCGCTCCGAGACGAGCAAAAAGTCCGGCGACTTGTCCACCAGGTCCGCCAGGTGAGCCGCCATGGCAAACGCGTGGTCCACGCCGCGCTCGAAGCCCGCCGCGCCGTAGTAGATCCACGCGAGCGCCAGCTTCAGGCTGTCTGCGCGGCGGCCGCACTGCATGGTGAGGTCCGCGAGATCCCAGACCTCCTCGCCCTCGGGGTCGTGGAAGAGATAGCCCGCGCGCAGCGAGTTGGCCGCGTGGAAGCGCCGCAGGTCGTTGGTCAGCAGGAAGGAGCATGTCATCGGCACATTGAGCATCTTTTGCGGGTTAATTGTCAGCGAGTCGGCGAGCGCCGAGCCGTCAAGCTTGTGTCGGTGCGAGCGGGAGAAGGCGACGGAGCCGCCCCAGGCGCCGTCGACGTGCAGCCAGAGGCCGTGTCTGTCGCAGACGGCCTTGATGTCGCGGATCGGGTCGTACGCGCCCATGACGGTCGTGCCCGCCGTCGCGTTGACATACAGTGGCGTGCACCCACGGGCCTTGGCGTCCACCACCAGCTGCTCCAGCGCGTCGACGCGCATCCGGCCACGCGCGTCTGTCGGGACGCCGATGCAGCTCGCCGCACCCATGCCGCACGCTACGGCCGCCTTCTCGATCGAGTAGTGGCTTGCCTCACTCGTGAAGATGACAAACTTGTAGCCCTCGCTACCGTTATCGCGCGTGTCCGGGTACAGAGCGTTACGCGCAATGACGAGCGACGTCAGGTTCGAGGCACTGCCGCCCTGGCACGTCACGCCGCCCGCGTGCGGGCCATCAAATCCAAAGTATCCCGCCAGCGCGCGACCCGTCGCCTTCTCGACCACCGTCAAGGCAGGTGAGACGTGGTACACATGGACGTTGGTGTTGAGCACGCCGAGCACCATCTCGGAAACGACGCCGACCGGGTTCGTGCTGGCCGTCAACTTGTCCATCCAGCCCTGGTCCCACGTGTTGACGCTATACTTGAGCAGGTCCTGGATCGTGTCCAGCAGGCCATCTCGGCCAGAGCCCTCGCCAACTGGCAGCGAAAAGTTCATGCGCTCGACAAGTTCCCGCGGCGGCAGCGGCTCGACCAGCACGTTGTACGGCCGGTCGGCGGCATCGCGGGGCAGCCGGCCCGTGTGCTTCTTGGCCGCATTGTCGTCAGCCGCCTTGACGTACGGCACAATCAGATCCCGCACCGCCGAGAGCAGGTCGTCAAGCTCCTCGGCACGGCCCAGCGTCGTCTTGCCGGGGATGGTGCCGTCGGGGGCCGTGTAGGGGAGACATTCGGTCTCGCTGCCGTGATCCGAGGCAGGCATATTGTGTGTGGTGGGTGGTGGGTGGTATGTATGTGTACGGGTATGTGTATATAGGTGTAGGTGTGTGAGAGTATGCGAAAAAAGGTCGCGGCTGCTATTCGAGCACTGCCTGCTTCAATGCAAAGAAACTTATAACCTTAAATGCTCATCTAGATTCGAAATATTAAGAAAGAGAGAAAAGATTGTGTGCTGTGTGTCTGTCGTCCTGGTGAGTGAGCATCAAAGCAGTCTGACGAGAGACGAGGAGCAGAACGTCGACTATTTGAAAGGCTAGGGACAATAGGTAAGCCTGGCCTGGGTCGACTATCACGCAGGGCTGCGCCGGAATCGCAAATGGGAACTTTGATCAACGCCTTGCCGTTCAATTCCGTAGAGGCGGGCTGGCCAATGAATGGCCTTGGCTGTCTTGCCCTTCTTTTGATCCCTCTGTGGTCTCTGGTCCTTCAGGCAGGTCGTCCCAACTCACACCGGCATATGGCCTGGGCATGTGGCGGGCAATGTTGGACAAATAGGTGAGATCTTAGTCTGGCCGACTTTCCCGCGTCCGAGGGGGGAAAAACTACTAATAAAGGTCGTCTAGGCATGATTGTAGTTACGCCCGTAGACTAGAAAACGCCAGCGTAACGCTTTCCCGTTCGGGGCTTCATGGTTGGTTGTGTGGGGTCCGCGGGCCAGAAATCCGGGTTATGATTTAGGATTAGGCTTGCCTTGCCTGTGCCGATGCATAGCTCGAGACAATCAACAGGCTGTTCTGAGTGAGCTGTGAGAGAGGGATAGTTCTGTGCCTGTGCTGTGTGGTTGGGGCGATGCTGACAGTCAGAAGGAGGCTCAAACAGAAGGAAGGAGCCAACCCAACCAGCCAATCACAGGCAACTTATGTAACCCGACAATCCCTGGCGACAAGGCCAGCAGTTCTCGCCTTATTCCACCCAGCTTAACAGTCCAACCCCTACGGAAATGCCTCTCAACTCCGCACATCCGCACAGTTTGCTGTGTCGGCAGCGCGGGATTGGAGAGTTTACGTTTATCGTAGATAGAGTTGAAGCCGTTTGGCTATATAGAGTAAACAATATTGTTTAACTCGAATTGTTCCTAAATTGGCACACCTTTGTCACGACAGTAAATTGGTTGATCATAGCAACACAATTTACATCCCCACGGATTGGCCCTCCACAACAATCCCACGCATCCTTCCGATGCAACCCGCTCCTTCTGCTTGGTTAGTAGTCAACAGACATACATACATATATGCCTCGGATCGTCTCACTCCAGGCAAGCATTCTCCTTCGCCAAATACGACTCTATCCGTGGCCGATCGCCACGCCGTCATCCAGAAGCGGGACTCGCGTCAGCCCATGGCGAAGCCTACAAGACCAGACAGTGTTATATACTCTTTAATTCCCCGTGGTCACCAGCGGCTCAAGAGTGACAAATACGAGTGACGCCCCTCCCATTCTCTATTCATTTTCTTCCTGATTCCCCCTACAACAGGCCATAGTCCCCGCGATCACACGACCTCTTCGTCCCAGACAGCAAACAACCCCGCGGCTTGCCTTCTTCCTTCACACAACTTTGCCCAGGCAAGCACCGAGAATCGTTCCATCCAAAATTTCAATAAGAAAGCCTCCAAGGCCCGGCCGCCGGCAGTGCGGCACTTGCTTGGCCCTACATCGGTCGGCGGAGCACGTCAAATCACCTCAGGGTCGCCGTACTAATGCAACCAATGCACTCTGCCTTTGAAATATCCTCCGTCCACGCATCGCTGCAACCTCGCCTCGCGCACGCCAAGCCGGTGGGTTTTCATTCCTTGTTTCCTTTCGCCCCAAAACTTGACTTTATAAAAAAAAAAGCAACACTGTTTCTCCTCCAAAGAACAAACACGTTCAAATTTCAAAATGTGAAGGGCAATCATCCGTCATGGACTGGGGTTTCGGCAACTTGTCTGCTGTAAGACGAGATCTTACTCATCATCCAAAGAGGTCAGACACACACACACATTACCATTACCATTACCAACTTGGCCTCAGTCCAAGAACCAGCTCCGCCAGTATCGGCGGCTTTTTCTCTCCTCGCCCTGACTACCAAAACCACCTATTTTGTCTGCTAAGTTAGCCATGTCTTCTTCTAGCGTGCCCTTTTTGAGCCGCGCCGATCTTTCATCTTCTTCTACTGCCTCAAAGATCGCCATCATTCAACGCTACTCTTCCCTGACCGCTCCCGTTGACCAAAGTATTTATGGCCAAGAGTAGATGCATTCGCAGTCTTTTCCTTTTTTCTTATTTTTTGGTCCTTTTTTTTGGATTCGGTGACATTCATGTTCTGCGACAGACTTTAAGCTATTCCCATCTCTTGTTCCTCACCATCACTTTAATTCACACACATCCAACGTGGTAGATAGAGTCTCAGAAATTCTATTGCCTTTACCTGCATTTGACATACATTGGTGTAAATAATAAGCTTTAGAATCGAGGTTCAACTCTTCCTCCTCTCTTTCTCTCTCTATCTCTCCCAAGCAACATTCGAAAATACTTTGCACTAGTTAAAATAAAAGAAAAAGGTAAATATCGACAACATGTCACGCTCCTCCAGACATGAACTGGCTGGGCAGAGTGTCGTAAAAAAATAATCCTTCCCAGTCTCCAGAAGCAGCAAGTGCCCCGCGACCAGATGAAGAAGGGTGAAAAAGAATCTATATCCAAAAACTTGAACCGCTGATGAGTGAATGACGTCAGAAGTATCAAAATCGCTTTCCGCATTTGTCAGACATAACAGCCATGTACAGAGGCTCGGATCTAAATCCTCACCAAGGAGAGAGCCGACGCGGCGACACGAGCGGCTCGCTCCAGGGGTATCGAAGGGTTGAAAAATAAAATGAACGTCGTGTAGGTGAGCATGCGCCAGGGAACGGTGCTCTTTGTACAGGGGTGTTCCTCAGCGCCCGGTGGGTTTTGTACACGTCAACTCGTCAACGTCTTAGTTCCAGCCGAGGGAGTTCTCGGTTGCAACGGGCGCCGAAATATTGGCGGTGCGGGCAGAGTTCATGCTGTTCTGGCTCTGGCCGCCGTACGTGCCACGGTTGTTTGGGCTGAGAAGAGCACCACCCATCATAGCAGGGCTGCCGTTGCCAGCGTACCGCATCTCCTCAGAGCGACCGACAGAAGAGATTGAGCTGGAGCGGCGGTGGTTCTGACGCTTGCGCTTGTACCGGCGGGCGACGATGAACATAGCCGCGCCGTACATGGCACCAAGACCGACGGCACCCATAACGATACCTGCCGTAGTGGCACGCTGCTTGCTGGACTGGTTGGGCTGATCATCATTGCCAAAGGCGTCATTGCTGTTGTTGGGTCCAGTGCCACCGTTCCCGACGCCCTCATCGTCGTTGTCGTCAAGAATCTTAATGCCAGGGTTGATGAGCGCCGTCAGGTTGTTGACCAGCTCCGAAGGGTTGTTGTACAGCCTCGAGTTGGGAAGCCAGATGCTTGAGTTCAGCGAGGAGACCAGCGTCTGGGGATAGTGGAGCTTGGCGAGCGTTGTAATGAAGCCGGCAGTCTCACGGGTGTCAAAGGGGACAAGTTTGGTAATCTGGACCCTGTCCAAGGCAAGGTTGTTTGCATCAGCAAGAGCTATGGGAAGCAGACGGAAGATTTGAGCAGCAGCCGCAGAGTTGCCCGAGACAAAGTCGTAATTGAGCGGGTACTTGAAGCCAATCTGGATCTGAACAGTGTCCTTGGGCGCAGGCTTGTCGCCCTGGGACGAAATGATAACCTGAGGAATGTTGGTAGGCAGAGCCGTGGTGGTGGTGGCAGTTTGAGTCGTGGTCGGCGCGGTGAAGCTGAAGCTGGTGGGCTCAACGATCATGGTAGTGGGCAGCCAGTCGCTGGTACCAGAGCCAGTGGCAGTGGGGGCAATGCTCGTGACGCCAGTTTGAGTCGGAGTCGGGGTTGTGGTTGGGGTCGTCGCGGTAGTCTCGACAGCGGTTGTCTCGACAGGAGTGCTAGTAGGCTCAAGCGAAGTAGTGGTAGCAGGCGCCGTCGAGTTGCCGGAGGGTGGCGTGATGACGCTACCACCAGTTGAGGTCGGCATTGTGTTAGAAGTCTGAGTCGTGCCTGTGGTCGCAGTCTCGGTGCCGTTGACGGACGTGGTGGGAGTCAGCGTGGAAGTCGACGTAGGACCAGTGGTGGTGGCGTTATTGCCAGGAATGACAGTTGGTGTCAATGTGGGCAAGATGCTCGTGTCAATAATGCCGGTGCCAGTAGAGCTGCCAGACGTCGGGGTCGCGATGGTAGTGGTTGGGGTCGTAGAAGTGACGGGGACCGGGCTTGTAGGAGTCTGGGGACCATCGGTGGAGGTAGAATTGGCGGTCTCCGTGGAGCCAGGCAGGATCGAGCTAACGACCGAGGTCAAGATAGGGAGGAGGCCAGTGCCGGTGGGCGTCTCGGTTGTCTGGATGCTAGTCCCGGGCGCCGTGCTATTGGCAACCTCTGTTGAAGACTCGGGCACAGCAGTCGTTGTGGGGGCCGTGGTGGGGGCTGTAGCTCCGGAAGTGACAAGAGTCGAAGAATCAACAGGCTTTAAAGTGGTTACAGCCGAGTCGGAGCTCGTGGGAGAGGGGCTTGAAGGGGGAGTATCGGTCTGAATCGTAGTGCTGTTGGTAGACGAAGCGGGGGGGATGATATCACTAATAATGGAGGTAATCGGGTCCAAAAGGCCACCCGAGGTGGTGGTAGTGGTCGGCTGTTGCGAGGTCGGTTTGGCAGTTTCCGACGCAGTCGTCTGAGACTCGGGAGTGGTGATAACATCGGTTGTCTTGGAAGACCCTGGAGCTGTGCCCTGCGGCGGCTGGGAAGACCCCGGAGCTGTAACCTGGGGGGTGCTGGAAGACTGAGGCTCGCTACGGGTGGCGCTGTTCCCAGAGCTCGACGAGGACGAGGACGAGGACGAAGAGGACGAGGAAGACGAAGGAAAAATAACGCCAGTAGGACCGACAAGGATACCGGAGCGGGTGGTCGAGGGCCGAGGGCGAGCGCGACGGGTGGATGAGGTTGTTGGCTGAGGTTCCGGGTTCGGGTTCGGGTTGCCAGTGCCACCGGGGGGGACAACGACGGTTTGGTCAACAATGACGGTTGTGGTGGGAGTTTCCTGGGTCTTCTTGCCAGGCTCGAAGAGGTTGCTGATGTCGGAGAAGTCATTGTTTTTATCATTGTCGAGACCGAGGTTGTCCATGATAGACGTGAAAAAGTCGCGCTTCACCTCTTCATTGTCGTAGGCGTCGGCATCGTTATCGATTTCAGTATCATCCTTCCTGGCCCGTTGCGGGTAGAAGATGCGCGGGCGATCGGCTTCGGCAACAGCGGAGGTAGCCAGGGCTAGAGTGGCGGCGAAAACGAGGGCAATCTTGGAGGGCATCTTGAAGCTGCTTTGGAGTCGTCTGGGCGGAATAGTCGCACACAAAGAGGGTAAAGGATATCTTGAATTTTTAGTAAAGGACGGGCGAGACCGTGAACAGAGAAGCGTACGGTCAGGATATTCTATTAGCGAATGTATGTGACAATTGTCAGAGAGCGCAAGTCTGGTCAAGTTAGCATGGCGTTGTTGCGTTGCGTTGCGCCGCGCCGCGCCGCCCTGAGTGGACGATTCTATCGAGAGTATGCTGACTGGGTGGCTGCAAAAGAGACTTTGAATGATTGCCGTCGGATTGCGTAGGTTGCCAGTTGCTGTGTTCGTTGCAATAGTCGTACCAGTCGAGCTCAGGGAGGCGTGCAGCTGTCGGAATTGAAGGGGCGACTCACATATAATCGAGCAAAGCGATATGTGCAGATCAGATCAAAAGAGTGACGGAACGAAACAAATCGTCGAGGGGAAAGATCCCCAAATCGCAAAACAAGCCGCAAAAAAACAGAGTTGGGTAATGAGCGTAAAGGCACGCAAGCGTGGCTAGTCGTCGGGGTGGTGAATTAGGCGGCGACGGGCATCGGGTGAGGCGTGGCTAATTGCAAGTCTGCGAATAGTTACGCAGACATGGACCAAACTTGGATTGAGGCGGCGAGGCGGGTCAGAGAAAAAAGGATCGGGCAGCCGCACGAGTTGAAGAATTGGCGGCGTGGAAACCCGAAACTACTCTCAGAAAACGATTGTCGAGGTCGGCGGTGGGAGGAGGGAGGGGAGGAAAGGTGAAGGGAAAGGAAAGGAGGAGAGAGGGCGGGGAACTGGTACAAGAAAAGAGAGGCGGAAGCGAGAGAATGGAGTGGTGGAATTCCAGCCAGTGCCAAATGGCGAACGGAGCAAGGGACGGGGGGGATGATGGGTGGGATGGGGGGATGAGGAGCTGAGAGCTGGAAGCTGGGAACACAAGGAATCGACGACAAGGGGTAGAAGGGGAGACAGACAGAAGAGGTCGAGGAGGGAGACGAGGCTAGTTGGCTAATTAGGCTAGCAGTTGGCGGACGGTTGGACGACGGTTGGACGGTTTGACCAGCCAAAGTGACCGGTGTGTCAAGGTACCTGCTAGGCGTAAAGTAGCTGCCTGAGTACTTTACTTTGTGTCACCTGGGCAATTTAGGGACGGAGAATTTACCGCTTCCCGATTGGCATCGTGATGCACATAAGTTCCTTCCAGGCGTGGGTTACTCATGTTCCTACCCTCTGTGCTATTACCTATCTCCCTATACCATGATAGTAATATCTGCCTGTCAACTCTCCGGAAATTATCACCTCTTACCGCCCTCCAATCCAGCGGCGTTGCTACGCTCCCAGTGCACCATCATCAGGGGATCCAGTGCGGTGGTGCGCTGGGGTCGGTCCAGGGGGACAAAGCACCTGCAGCACCAGAACAACAGTCAGTGCTGGAATGCAAACGAGACGCGGCTGGCACACGAGTCTGTAAGGAGCAAGAACAAAAAAAGGACGAGAGAGCAAGAGCAAGAGAGAGCGCTCATCTGTCACAACAAGTTGGCCGTGCGACCTTCTATTTTGGTGCAGAAAAACACTGCCTTTCATCATCGCCTTGCAGGTTCTTCCCAGCTCTCGGTACCGATACTGCCTGGTAAACGGCTCTCCCGTATTGAATTGATTGCAGCCAAGCCCTTTCATCCACCAACTCACTGGAAGAACCCCACTCCCACACTAGACTCGGCCTAGCTACCCTCCAGCTACCCCTGCCAGCCGCCTCCCGTCAGCGCCTGCGAAGCACGGAGTACCTCGTCCTACCACCAATTCACCACCACCTCCCAAGTACCTGCACAGTCTGTGGATCTGCGGCGTCCCCCTGCTGGGAAATTACGCCACGCTAACTCAGGCACACGTCGAGTTGGATCCACGTAAAAAGGAGAAACAAAGAAGAGCAAGGCTTCGCTTTTCTGCTAAATTTGCAATTTTGCTGTCACGTCACCTTGTAGGGCAAAAAAACACGCCGAGACGTCGCGCAGAACAACCTGCACTGATAAACGAGCAGATAGGGCTCGCGCGCATTTACCTCAGCATCGCGATTGATGTGCCCGTAACGGGGCCGCCAAGCCGAGAGCATAATTTCCAATGCATGTACTCCATACTCGCTTCGCGTCCCGGCTCGATGCGTTTTCACCCATTTTAACCTCCACTCGCCATGTACCTTCTACTTCTACCAGCGTCAGGTACACCGGCGCCACAACAACTCGCGCGCCCCAGTAAAGCCACGCCGAATGGCCAAATTCGCCCAAGTTTTTGCCTTTTTTGGTGCGGCAGCTAACGCGCCGCTAATGTGCCCGTTGAGTGTTGCCAAAAAGGTGCTGGTGACCTGAATCAATGTTCAAGAACAAATACATCGCCTACGGATACCCGAGGGACACAACGGCTGCAGGCTGCAGCATGCTTGTAATTACCACCCTGTGCTTGCCAATTTTGTCTGCGCCACACCGTATCGTATCACAGACATTCCCGCCAGCTGGCACCGCCGTTGTTTACGCCCGCCAACTAGCATGCTCTGTTTGCTTCACCTGGCAGCACAGCGGACGCATATGTACGCCACACATGTATTAGTACAAAAAACAAATCATCACAGACAGTCTCTCTCCACCTCAACTGTTCGATCATCCAGCCTTCACCCCAAGTCGCGTCCCACCGCCGATCCAAAACCCTCTCTTCATGCCGCAAAAACATTTGCCCCTGCCTCGATACTGGTGGAATGTTCCATATGTCACAAAGCCACTGTCTCTCCTCGCACACCAGGCCAACCTCGCCACGTAAAAAAGGGACTCGCATCATGCTCCTTCCAGTATGGCTCGCACTGCACCATTCGAAACTTATTGATGATGCCTGTGGTCCCGCCGATTTGCTCATCCACTAAAAGGGCCAGTAGCCATGGCATGACAAGCAAGCATGGGTATCTACTGGTACTAAGAACTGCCTGCCAAATTCTGCGTCTGTCTTCAACCATCTCTTGCTATTTCCGGCAACTCTCACGCACATCAACACTGATGTTCACAAAGCTTACTTGTTCTGGATGTTCTTCCCCTCTGGCGATTCTGTCCGCACCACTGGCAAAACTACAGATGGCCCGATTACAAGCACGAATTCGCGCAACTGGAATTGCCTGTCACTCAGCTTGTCACCTTTGGGCTTGGGTACATGACGTCCCCGCCGAGTACCTGAGTACCCGTAGAAGCAGCAAAACCTATCCGTGAATGGGCCGCCCTTGCGGCAGATGCTTGGCTTCAGGCCGAACTGGCACGCTTCAGGTTTGCCGTCACCTTGCCTGCTCCCACTGGCCAGGCTCCGTCGCCGCCATGGCCCCCAGCCGAGGAGTCCAGACCTTTCGCATTGACGATCAGCAGACAATAAGACCCCTGTCAGAAGGCAAACCATTCCCAGTCCAGCCACGAGTCTCTTCAAGCCGTCGTCAAGCCGTCCCTCTCCCTGTCGCCTGTCGCCTGTCACCGGTGTGCTATTCCTGCCCCAGCCCATGTCACCGAAAACAATCTCAAAAGCAAAACTAAAAAAAGATAACGCTGAGACATTGTTTCTGTTACCCTTGCGTCAAAATTTTCTTGCGCAATCCTCTCGCAAAAGGAAAGAAATCGTAACGGACTGTGGCCGGGTGGAAGAATGAACCCCTTTGCCCCCGTGTTTCAGATTCCGCGCGGCGCGTTGGAATGCTCGCCCTCAGCAGCAAGTCTTTACGAAACGACTCGTCATTGCCACGCGGGAATGCATCTGCGACCGAGAAACCGGTTTGTAAAATGCGCGAGGCAGACCAATCGTCCGATTATGGAAGCCGGCACAAATCTGTCATGTGCACGTCGCACAGGGTCGGCTTCGCAACGATGCGTTCTTCCTAGTCGCTCGCTCACACGGCCACTTCGCATTGTGCCGCGCTGCCCTGTCACGGCGTACCCGATCACCATGCAATGAGAGCTCCATCGGCTTTTGATCTTATCGGCATAATATCCCATCGTAATTGCACAAAACACGGAGCAGTTGGTGCTGCGTGTATTCGCAGAGCTGTGCTCGCAAGGTGCACGGCCTCGTCTGATCATGACTGATTATTTGCCCGTAGTCCACCAGCACCGTTTCATTGTTCATCAAAACTCAAATGTCCCACTGGTCCCAAAGATGTGACCAGTTCAGCAGAACTAGCGAAACTTTCCTTCGCCCTCTCCAGATTAGTAAATTGGCAATTCGATAGTTGCCGCTTGTAGGGCCTACTTCGTACGGAGTCCTCCAGCATAAAACTGGTTCACGAGATGCCTGACTATGCGCGCGATTCATGTGCACGAACAGCCAAGACGGCAAAGCAAATTAATCATCACTGGCTTGGGTAGCCATCCAAATATGGCAGGATTCCGTTTGTGTTTTATCGCTCCTGTGTGGCAATAGTTGAGTCCATGTATCTACTGTAGCTAGGCACCTTTTATTAAGGGAATCAACCCTTGTTCGACTTGTCATCATCTGATCAGGTATGTATGCAAGATGCGGTTGATGATGGACCAACCAGGGCGCAGAATCAAGCAATAACTAACATTCGTATAACACGCATTTCATCACTGTCCAGGATATCCCCTGTAGTTACAGCTTGCAATCTTCATCAGGCTTCGCCTCGCATCGTGCGCCACCTACCCTACACCTTACCGCGATGGCCTTTATCTTTGTTGAATTGATGATACTCCGCAGCTCATTGCCCTCTGCCTTCAATTGATAGGTGTGAAATGGACATCCTTTCTTTTATTGTTGTATTTACATGCTGAGTGAGTAGGTATCTGATGACTTTGTTGATGTCAGGATACGAGCTGTGAGAAGTACAGTGCTCCATACCTTTCCGCGTTTAAGACGGCACCATAGCGGAAACAACAAGTGAAAAATAACAAGAAGAAGAACAAAAATAGTTGGAGGCCCAAAATAAACCATATGTAGAGGCGCAGTATTACAACCAACCATGAACATGCACGATTCCTGATCGCCATGATATCATACGGCAAGCGATCCTTCAGCCCACGTACAATTTCGTCAAAGAAGCTCATACCGCTATGGTATACACAAAACGACTCACTGAGACGAGCTCAGGACTCTTGGGATGCCGATTGCGTTGCAGGTGCGTCAAACGTCTTCGAGTAGATTGAACCCTTTGCGCGTCCTCGAACTTGGCGCCATATGGAGGTGGCAGTCTTGTTTCTGCGAGGCAGCCACAACTGTAACATGGGATAAAGGGTCCGTTAAAGAGTCCGTGCTTGAAGCCATCGGGTTTAATGCCGATATCTGCGTCTTCTCTCATCCCGACCACATTTCTCTCGGCGAAGAGACCGGACAGGTCCGCAAGCTCTACGATGTGGTGGTTGGCCGTGAAGCGCGTACCCGAAGAAACCTCAACTTCTTCCCAGAAATCCCAGCCTGGACACGGATCAAGAAGAGTCCTGTTTAGCGTGTTTGGTTAGCGAAGCAAATCACCATTGGCGATCATCATGGCGCGGCCTGCTACACGGCCGTGGCCAAAGCGTGGGCCAAGCGTAGCGCTGAGTTTTGCTGTGATGGTGAAGGGAGCATCGCTTCATGCCTCCTTATTGAACCATCTCATAGAATCGATGCCAGACATTTTTTCTTCTCCGTGTCATTAAACTAATATGAGCTGCTGGTGGTGCTTTGAGACCTATCGTTTTGTCCATGTGGCCAGTTTCGGCGCGGTTCCTCATTTGGTGACACACTGGCAAGACTGCGCCGGATTTGATTCCTTTGGGAGATGCTGGTAACAGGAGCTGTAGTGAAAACACGCACGGCATAGGATGTGGCTCGGCTGCACTCCTCAGCCGGCCTCATGATACGCATATGAGCTCGCTGTGTCTCCGACGGCCGCACGGCTGCAGAACCAAACCTGAGACCTTGTTCCGTACGTTGATTTCGGAATGTCTATTGGCGCAAGGGTTAATCTACACGGGCTATGTGTCTAGGCAAGCGCTCCTTTTAAGGACTGCGATTGAAAGTACATGAAATTGAGGGGTGCGAAACTCCCTCGCCAGCAGGTAGTAGACAGCCCGCCATGGCTCAAGTTATCTATCGCAAGTATTTTGGTAGATGTACTGTAGAATATGGAAGTCATAATACTTCCGTGGTATTATTGGAGTGGTGTTGCGCAGTGACTTTCGGTATAGTTTGTCATCCGCCAGTGAGTTCGCTGATGCAGCTAACGAACCCGGAGACAGAAGTTTGCCTCGTATCTATTCTGATCCAAAAACCACAATATCATTCATCCTAGCTTTGTGTCTGTCCTGGGATGGGTATTGCTTGGGGCGGTTTCTTAACCCGGAAGCGGCGATCCGTTGAGGAGTGCGGACGCCGGAGTCTATGGTGCTGGCGGTGGCGAAACGGTAAACGGCAGCGTACTGCGGCCGGCGCGATTGTTGAAGAAGTAGACTTGGATGTAATGGACTTACCAGTTTGCTAGTACATATCCGTGACGTAGGTTGGAAGACGGCGTGCCAAGTAGTGCGAGGGCGGCGGCGAGGTCGTCGGCGGTGTCGAACTCTATGTGACGGATGGGCCCGGACGTTAGGTATGCGCCTGGGGCCATAACCCAAGTTTGATTAATACATCTTGCAGTCAAACGTATCACGTCGACTCTCTAGTGAGGCTTCGTAGTCGACCTGGATGATACCGAAGCTTGGGCTGCAGGAACTCGGAACTTTGGAGGCAGCAAGCTCTCTTGTGTCCTACGCGTCACCGTGGCTATCGCCGACATCGCGTTCCCCGATAAATGGAAGGAGTGAAGGATCGCTATGCCATGTGCTAGTTTTACAGTTGGGGTCCCATGCTCGGGGTTTGGTTGAGCTGGGGGCGGCATTCAAGTCGGGGCCATCCAGTGCTGGCGTCGGGCCGGGATCGAGATGAGGCTCGTGGGCCGGGCGTGATTTGCAGCACACTTTAACATGTGTTTGAAAGACACTCTGTACTGCATTGACACGCGCCGGTAGTCTCAGTCTGAACTTGTTTGTAGGACATGCATGGTTCATGTAAGTAAGGGTGTGGTGGCTGAGCTTTATTCTTATTAACCGATGAGGATGAGGGTGGTCGACAACTCCACATCAGTATGACGGCATGGATGGAAATAAAACTGGCGGAAATAATACAACCTTCATTGTCCCATCAGATTGTGATGAGTTTTGGTCGGCTTTGGCTTTTGTATGCACTTTGTATCGTCCATGTCTAGGAATAGCGCCGTGGATGTAGGACAAGGCTATGGACGGTGGCCCCGCCACAATGAGAGGTTCACTTCTATGAGAATGTCGGTAAAACTACGTATTCCAGAATCCAAGGAAATAAAATTTTATTCCATGGCGGTTCTTTTGGCAGAAAACCTTGTTGTTCAAGTGTACGCTGCATTTCAATTAATACCTACTAATATATTGAATGCGGCCCACCTCTCCCTTTGCTCCGCTGTGGCAGCGGCGGCGGGCGGCCTGCCCGTGATGGTGCCATCTGTTCGCAACTCTAGTTATGTACCTCTTGACGGCACCAAGAAAAAGGAAATAATAATCACGTCGCCTTTCTTCCTCGCACCACCCCCCGATATATTCTTCTCTTCCCTTTCCTTTTCACAACCTACCATCACGCTGGTCGAGATGGCCCGGCGACAGCACCTCACGCTTTCCCTTCTTCTGATCGTCTTCTTGTTCCTCAGCGTGTCCTACTTTTTTACCTCGGCGCCGGCCGCAGCGCGAGACCGCGCCGCCCAGTTCGTTGGCGGCGCCGTCACCCCGAAGCAGCAGCAGCAGCAGCAGCAGCAGCCGAAAGAGAAACCGCTGAAAGAGAAACCGACGCAGGCGTCGAAAACGACCGACAGCGACGATGCCCAAATAGTCAAGGACACCGCCTCACCCTCGGCCACCACGCCGTCCCCCAGCGGCGGCTTCAGCATCGACGTCGACTCGCTACCGTCCCTCGACGGCGACTCAATAGCGCCAACGTTGGAGAACGCAACGCTCAAGTAAACTCTATATTCCCTCTCTGCCCGCTCTCTGCCTCCTCCCAGCCTCCCCCCGCTGACCTCTCTCTCTCTCTCTCTCTCTCTCTCCAGGGCCGAACTCGGACAAGCGACCTGGCGGTTCCTGCACACCATGGCCGCCCGCTTCCCCGACAAGCCGACCAAGGACGAGCGCACCACGTTCGAGCAGTTCATGCACCTCTTCGGTCGCCTCTACCCGTGCGGCGACTGCGCCCGCCACTTTCGCAGCATCCTCGCCGAGTACCCGCCGCAGTCCGGCTCGCGCAGCGCCGCCGCCGGCTGGCTCTGCTTCGCCCACAACCTCGTCAACAAGCGCCTCGAGAAGCCCGAGTTTGACTGCACCAAGATTGGCGACTTTTACGACTGCGGCTGCGCCGACGACGACAAGAAGAAGAAGAAGGGCGAGGACGACGCAGCGGCGGGCGACGAAGCAAAGAAGACGAGTAAGAAGGAGAAGGACAAGGCGGACGGCGACAAGAAAGAGTAGCGCATTGCCACTCGCACTATATGACATAATTTGTATATTTTAGGCGACATTCTTCTTTTGGTCTTGTGTTTTCTTGCATTATAGCTGAGCAATGTTACGGAGCATCATATCCATCATCAGGCGTATTCAACCATCAATTTACAGTTCAACTTGTTTTGTACCCCGCCCGCTATTGAATGACAAGTGTTCTAAGAATGAGAAATGAGACAGAGCTGTAACCAACTGGATACATATAAGAATTGCCTTTTCTCTCTGTCTGCTTTGAATTGTAACTGTTATGCGCACGTGAAAAGTCACGTGATCTCACCAGGTAGCTTTGAGGACGTCGCGGCTGCGCGTCCGAAGCTGCCTGAGCTAACTGGAGAGCTCCGACCCCAGTTGACCTGGCCGCATACCTCATCACAATTAAGCCAACGACGAATCCGAGTACATCGCGTCATATCGGACCAGAGACATATAGATTCTTACAGCGCTTGCATATACCGACATCATGGAGTTTGGCAACAAGGGAGTGCTGTCCGAGGGTTCGTTTGCCCTCATCGAGCAACGTTGCATGACCGTATAGCTAATGGCGGCAACAGATGGCATCCACGTCGATATGGAGCACCTGAAGAAGGGAGAGGTCAAGTGAGTTTATGCATGCGGCTTTGGGAATGATGACTGAAGCTAACCTGTGGCAGTCTGGGTACCTCGATGTGCGTATCTGTGACGAATTCGGCCCGTCAATGACTGGATACTAACAGGAGGATAGTATGGCGGTTACATTCAAGGACGGAGTCATTCTCGGTATGCGCCTCGACGGATACTTACGAGTCGAGCAGAACGTGAAAGCTAACGGGGAAAGGCGCCGATTCGCGAACCACGACGGGCGCGTACATTGCCAATCGAGTAACGGATAAGCTTACCAGAGTACACGACACCATCTGGTGCTGCCGATCAGGTTCGGCGGCAGACACACAAGCTGTCGCGGACATTGTCCAATACCAGCTGGGCATGTTTGCCATGCAGAGCGGGAAACCCCCGATGACGCAAACCGCGGCGTCCATTTTCCAAGAACTTTGCTACGCCAACAAGGACCGCCTATCGTACGTGAACCAACACCTACGGTGATTGAAGTCTTTGACATGGTTACCGATGCTAATTGTTTTCTAGAGCCGGCCTCATTATTGCAGGCTGGGACGAGCGGTTCGGCGGCCAGGTGTACTCGATCCCGCTAGGTGGCTCGCTGCACAAGCAGGCGTACGCCATTGGCGGCTCCGGGTCAACATATATCTACGGCTACTGCGACGCCAATTGGAAGGAGGGCATGGAGGAGGCCGAGGCCGTCGACTTCGTCAAGGGAGCGCTGCGCGAGGCCATCAAGTGGGACGGCAGCTCTGGCGGCGTGATCCGCATGGTGGTGCTGACGGCCAAGGGCGCGGACCGCCACCTGTACCTGCCGGACACGGACTATGCGGTGCGTCACGACTAAATGATAAGAGAGGGAGGGTGAAAGAAACGAGGGCTGCAAGGATGGAGATGTTTGTACAATATAGTACCCGCCCGGTCTTCAGAACAGACAAAGGAATTCAAGTCTCTAATTCACGGCCAAGGCTCGAAGCTGCGTTTGCAATGTGTCTGTATGACGTAGTGGGAGGGCGGTGAGAAGGGAACAAGGGGGATATGACGTTGTATCGAGCTATCGGGGGCCTGGTGCGTGCATGGAGTCGGTGACTGAAAGATGTCTGGCGAGAGTTGTGGGCGGCTGGCGAGATGGCCGTGGGCGGTGGAAGGTTTGCATGCATGTCCCAGCATCTATTGGTGTGTGTCATTTGGAGAGTATATGTGCAAGAGGTGCGGCACGGGCCGACCGTCATGATGTGCTTGGGGTGCCATTGGCGGTGTGGAGAGGATGACATGGGGTTCGACAAGGCTGTATATGACAGAGTTTGTCATTGTGAGAAAGGAACGGGTAACACAAGACATGCGTGAATTTGTGGCAAGGTTGGACAGGGCGCGCTGCGTGACATGTGGCTCGGGGTGTTTATCCGCGGGGTGGCCAAGAGGAGAAGGTCGCAAGGGGGAGGGCGTTTATTAAAGCGCGCATACAAGATGAAGATGCTCCCTGATGGGAATTTGCAGCTTAGAACCTCGGATTCATGGAAGCTTGGGTAGGGAGGCTGCCTTGTGGCGGTCGTATGCCTCTATAATACGGAGTATACATAGGATTTCAGAAGCAGGTATTGAAAAAGGATTATATATATATACATGTATGTGTAGGGCAAATATGAAAGGAAGGTGAAGTAGAAAATGGAAAGAATATAGAATATACTATTCAGGTCGCCAGGCACGACCTTTTCAAGGGACCTTCCAAATGGATGAAAGATGGGGTATACTGATGACGTGCGCAGAAGTTGGGCGGCATAGTTGGGTGCCGATTTAGAAGTGCATAAAGCCGTGAGGAGTTTAAGGAGATGACGTTGAATGGTAAAAAGTATACACTGGTGCCCAGTAGATGACATTTCACTTGGAGGGGGGGGGGGGGGATGACGAAAGCGGGCGAGGGAGACGCGGTGCCACTTTACCTGCAAGTCAGAATGAGACTGGTTGCTGAATGAGGAACGGGAGTACTTCCCCGAGACAGTTTAAAGGGAATAGAGAAAAACCAAAATCAAAAGACTAGTAAATTGGAGCGGACAAGTCGGTCAAGACAAGGCCAGATTGCCGTGACTCGTGGGGGGACTATGCCATGGATAGTGGTCAATGATCAAGGTTGAGGTGGTTGAGTGATGTTCAGTTGCTCCCCCACAGCCGAGGACGGTTGGGCCCACGTGCGGCAAGACGACGATGTGGTTTGGCGTGGATGAGCTTGAACCTTTGTCAACCACGAGGCCTGCAAGGCCACGGGTCACCGTGGTTTGAGGTACAAGAAGAGGAGAAAATACCCGGTCATT
The DNA here is from genome assembly GCF_001636725.1 of Cordyceps fumosorosea ARSEF 2679. Taxonomy (NCBI): domain Eukaryota; kingdom Fungi; phylum Ascomycota; class Sordariomycetes; order Hypocreales; family Cordycipitaceae; genus Cordyceps; species Cordyceps fumosorosea. The sequence continues at coordinate 159,422 of NW_017387317.1, read as the reverse complement.
AGGTAGTTTCTGAACGGACAAAATCATGGATAAAAAAAGGTAAAATAAAAATGGCTTGCGCTAAAACCTAGAACGTATCTCCGCGTAGCTCGCCGCGCACGCCTTGGGTTGGATTGATATCAGCATCTCTTTTCCACCCCAACACACCCCTGGCTGGGAAGGAATTCTCCTTCTTTCTTCTCCCGTGTATCCCCCTTTCCCCCTTCTTATACGAAACCCCTGGCACTTTGACGTGCGCATTGTTCTTTTTTTCCAAGGACGGTACCGCGTGGGCCAACGGCAGCGCTGGGAAACACCCACGTTGGGGGAGGCAGCGTTTTCATAGCGCCGACAGAGACGAGAGAGAGAGACCTGGGCAGGCTGACGACGTCGGTTGGTGCGTGTGCCGAGCCGTCCAGCAAACGGCCATTACAACAAAGTCGCGTTCTGTTCCCCTTTACCACCCTCATCCATCTATCCTCTTTTTTTTTCTGGAAGAACTTTGTGCATTACACGACTCGTCAACAGTATTCGCGGTCAAGCTGCGTACCTCTCCCACGCTATACGCTCCCCACGGGCTCTCCACACACGAAACCGCAGACCGCTACAATAAGCATCGACAGCCGAGTCAGCCCCGTCCAAGATATCCAGGATATCCTCACCGAAATAAACGAATAAAAGCAAAGAAAGGAGGACAAAAAGGCAGCGAACTTTCGGCATCGCGTCATTCTCTCAAAGTTTCCAAAGCAACCCCTTTCTCGAAGCACCGCGACGCCGGCTACTTGCTCGTCCGCAGCCACTCCGCTGACGCACGAATCAACAGAAATTACGCGAAGGGTGCCCTGAATTCAGAGACATCTGCCAAAGTGTTTATTTCTTTATTTCTGGTGGACATTTAGATTTTGGAAAAGGCAAAGGAACAAGAAAGCGACACACTCTTGGCCTTGCTACGAACGAGTACATTGCACTACGGCGCTACCATATCCATGACCTTGACCTCGTGACGGCCTATTATAGCCAACAAAATAGCGTCGCCTACAACAAACGACAAGACCTTGGACGCTGTTGTCTGTCATCAGTGAGCCATATCTGGAATCTAGTGAGTTTTGATGAGATGCTTTATTATCTGTTTTACCAAATCATTGCTTTCCGTTTTCACTTCCCATCATGACTTCCTATATCCCCCTGCATCGCATTCAACCATGGCTCCGACAAGTGCTCCGGCTTGCCCACCCATACTCAAACGCTCCACGTGCGCCAGCAACATATCTGCAGGAGGGGTGACGTGACGCTGGTTTATCGATCCGGTCCCTTGGTGGCTTGTTCACGATGCCCAGGCATAAAAAACCATCCCCATCAGCCATGCCGGGCTATTTCGACGAAGCACACACATCTGCATGCACACATCAGCCTACGCAGCTCGCCCCCTGGCCCTCCGTCTCGCCGCCGCTGGCACCGTGTATTGCGACGCCGGCACGGGTTCGCGGCCTTGTGCGTCGAGCGGCCCGCAGCAGAGGAGATCGCGACCGGTGATGCATCATTGATGGGCAAGGGGAACGAACGGTAGCCAAAAGGACGGCCACATGTGTATATATATATATATATATACATGTTTGCGGATCCCGTTATAGATGCCAGCCAGTTCCCTCCACACACGGATGCCGAGTCATGGAACCGTCAATACGTCAGCCTTGATTCGCCCTGGCCCGATAGCCGGCTCCTCTTTTTTTCGTCGACAGTGGCGATAGGGACTCTGCTCCGTCCGCTGCCCCGTCGTCATCTGGTACGGTGTGGCCGCCTGCCTAGGCCGAGATTGGCTCGGGCTGGCCGTTCCGGTTCATTGTCGCCGACGCCAGCACGATAGCGTTGCGTTGGTTCGTTCCCAAGCAAGCCATCATCCATCTACTGCCAGCTGCTGCAAGGCCACGATCGTCAGCGCAGTGGTGGACTTTTAGCGGCTCCTTCAGTGTTCTTGGGCATTCCAGCCGCTGTGGTGCTCTGAAGAACACACCCAGAAAAGCCGCCCAACCAGCCGCTACAGCCGCTACAACCCCCGTCTTCCAGCCCAGCCCATCCCAGCCCAGCCCAGGCACCTTGCCTTGCTTGGGCCAAGGAGAAAAACGAAAACGCCCCCCCCCGCTATCGCTCGCCTCCCCCAAATTCTCCTTCCTCCCTGCTTCCGCCATTTCATCAACACCTCTTTCTTCATCTCCTTGTTCGCTGGCGTCGCATTTGTCTTGCTTTCCTTCCTCTTCCTCGTTCTCACGTTTCTTTAATCAGGAGCATTCGCTAACCTCGCGCCTTGTCCTTCTCTTGCGTCAGTTTTTTTTCGAGACGCAATCCCGCTTCCACTGGGTAGCTCGCCCCTGGTCGTACTGGTACTCCCCCGCCTCGCACCGAGACACGCAGGGGAATAACACTCCTCTCCTTCACCGAGACAAGGGAAGGGCAAAAAAAAAAAAAATACGCACTCGCACCACACACCATCTCTCCCCAGTGCGCACGACGATGAAATGGCAGCAGTAATTGGCGACTTCGTAACCGACCTCTCACGATTTCATACCATGATTACCAGCTCTTCGCTGCAACGCAAGTCGCCCCGCTCCCACGAACCTCCTCACTACCAACAATCGCCGGGCCGCGCGCGACAACGGTCGACATCTTCTTCCGCCACCAACGCTGCTGCGACGGTCCCGCTACACCACTCACCTTCCTCGCGGCTCGCCTCGTCGTCTTCGTCTCGCAGGGACTCGGCTGCCTCGTGCCGCGCCCCCAAGGCTTCCGCCTCCCCCGCCGCCTCGGCTGGCACCCATCAGTTTTCTCCTTCCTCTCGCGCCGGGCCCGCCAGGTTTCCCTCACCCCCACCGTCCTCATCCCCCACCGCCGTCGTCCCGCCACCTTCCTCGGCAGATGATGCAAATTTGGCGTCTATGGATGCCATCAAGAGAGATGACGTCTCTGTGACACAATTTCATCCTCCCGCTTTAGCCTCCGACCCCCGGCAGCAGCAGCCCTCACCGCCCTCCGACGACTATCGCATCCACGGCCCCTCGGCCGGTCTTGCTGCCCAACCCGCCGCCGGTCCTCTGGCGCCGCCGGTCGATGCCCCCGTTGCGCCTGTCGTTCATGTCCGCGATCTCGCACACATCACAACTCTCGTACAGGAGGGCATGATCGGAGGCCCCGCCAACGGCCCCTCGGCAGGTCAGACCAAGTACGAGATTAGCGCCATGCCTATAAACGACGTCATTGACATGGTCGCCGCGCTGCTCACCAAAATCACAACTACAAACGACCTGCAGCACGATGCCATGCAGCGCAATGTCACCCATCAGCAGCAGGCCAACCAGACTCACGACGCCTCCGGCTCGCACATGAGCCCACTGAGCCACTCTGTCCTGGCCTTCCACGGTAAAAACGTCCCTGCCATCTCCATCCTTAGCTACCTCGGCAGAATACACAAGTACTGCCCAACCACCTATGAGGTGTTTCTGAGCCTGCTTGTGTACTTTGACCGCATGACGGAGCGCGTCAATGATAGAGTCGTCAAGACGGAGCGTGCCCGTCAAAGGGCCGCTTCCCAGTCGCAAACATATCCTGCCCACTCGCGCTCTGCCTCGCGGCAGGTCGACACGACAATGCGCGATACCACTACCTCTGCCACCGACAACTCGGACGAGACGGACTCTGACCTGGCCGACGACGATGACGACGACGCGGACGATGCAATGGTCGACTCGCCAACGGCACGAGAGGACGGTGTCAAACCGTTTGCGCCAGAGGAGCGCCATGTTGCTAGCCCAGCGACCTATTTTGTCGTCGACAGCTTCAACATCCATCGTCTCATCATCTCGGGCGTCACTTGCGCAAGTAAATTCTTTTCGGACGTCTTTTACACCAACTCGAGATATGCCAAGGTACGTACCCGCAGATTGCATGGCCATTTTGACTGGGACTAACAAACATATCTAGGTTGGTGGTCTGCCGCTTGCCGAACTAAACCATTTGGAGCTCCAATTCCTCGTTCTCAACGATTTTCGACTGGCTATTCCCGTCGAGGAGCTCGAAGGCTACGCTACAATGCTGGTCGAATTCTACGCCCGCGAAGTCGTGGCCAAGGGAGTCGGTATTAAATAAACCGCCCGCCAGCTGACCCCCTCGAAAAGAAGACCAAGGGGCGATGCAAATACACCACCATTTTTTGTAATTGCCAGGGAATGTGGCAGTGAAATCGGAAAGGGAAGCTCATTTTAGACAGTCGCGGCTCGACACAAATCACGTCTTAGGCAACGGACAAGACGGCCTGCGCAAGAAATCGAAATATATTTACAGGAGGTCGAATCACGCAGATTCATTGCATCGGCGTTGGGGTCGTTTTTTGGTTTCCTCTTTTCTGTTTCATTTTTTCTTTAACATCTTCATCAGAGTATTTCAGGCGACCAAGGTATTTAGAGCTGATGATGCGTCACGATTAATTATTCCGGAAAGCCTGTTGGTTCAGTGATGTTGTGCGTGTAGCGATGACTGTTCTTATTATGCTTTCTATGCTTTCTATCCTTTCATCCGTTCATGCCTTTGTCCCCTTTATCCCTCCTACGCCTCCTATCGCTCCTATCTTTACTCTCCAACTTATCCAACTTCTATCTCTTCTATTTAAACGGGACATCTGTACCTGTATAGAAAAGCGAGGGAAGGTGAGCGGGCTTCGTGGGGATTTTCGCACCCGGGTGAGCAAGTTTTCGGGGCGTGCGTGCGACGTGAGCAAGTTTTCTCAGAATGTGGTTGCAAAGGGGGGAGGGGCGTGCAGAGAACTACCCGCCCACGGTCAGTCACATCGACGGTCAAGGGCCCCGGGTCGTCGAAACTATCTGGAAGAAGATTTTCGTCTTGTGAACGCCCAGGACCGGGGGGATCGATGCGATCGGATCGCGGAGCCGAAATGCTGGGTGGGGGGGCGATTGGAGCTTTTTTTGACGTCGTGCCGTGAAGCAATCACCACCACCACCACCACTAACACCACCAACAACCTCCACTTACGCTGGTGGTCAGAACCGGCAATGCACATTGAATTGGATTTTTTTAAAACTTGATTTATGCCGTTTCCACCATATTCTTAATCTTTAATCAGTTGTCAAATTATACGTTCAAAATTACATGTCACAGTGTTTACACCAGGCAGTAAGTAGCTGACATTAAGTCATCATTATCGTCCATTCTCTTTTCCCTAGCCAAATGTATCTACCAGTAGAACATTCCCCATTACATCCCACTGTCAAATTATTCCCACATTACAGCATCATCGCAGCGACGCCGCCCGCGGCCACCAGCACGCCCGCCATGGAAGCCTTGAAGCCGGCCGCCGCCCCGGGCTTGGACGTGCTCGACGCCGAGGCGCCCGTGCCGCCGGCGGACGTCTTGGTGCCGCCGGTGCTCATGCCGGCGCCGTTGTTGCTCATGATGGTGCCGCCGGTGACCGAGTTCGGGGAGACGTTGTCGGTGGCCTTGGCGGCGGCCGTCTTGTACGTGTCGAGCGCGTCCTTGTCGCCGTTGACGATGGCGACCATGCCGCCCTGGCAGTGCTTGGCGCTGGAGCAGTACAGGTACATCGGGTCCGTCGAGTTGACGGTGACCATGAACGTGGAGGCCTAGTAGCGATTCCTTCATTAGCACATATACATTTCCTTCTCCGACTTGCTTCGGAACGGCCGACGTCGAGCGAAGCGAGGAAAAGAAAAACTCACGGCTTCGCCTTCGGTGGTGGGCATGAAGCCAGAGTAGAAGAGTTCTTCGGTGGCGGGCTCGCAGGGCTTGTCCTTGGTGCCGAGGACGACGCTGTGCCTTTGAGGGTAGAAGTGGAAGGAGAGCATGTCGCCCTTGGCGGCGGTGATGACGTCGGGGCTGAAGGTGAGCCCGTCCATGCCGACGTCGACACGGATCATCTTGGCCTGCGCGGCAGCGGCGGTAGCGGCGAGGAGGGCGATGTTGGAGCGCATGTTGCTTGGTTGTACGGGTGTTTGTGTTTGTGTGTAAGACAAGTAGTCAATGTAGAAGAGGGAAGAGCTTCGTGAGGAGCCAGACAGCGAGTGTTGGGTGATGGAATGTGGTATATAGACAAGAGTTGACAAGTAGGTGGGATATGAGAATGGCCGCTTCGCTTTATATATGTGACAAATCCTTTCCCTGGGAGACGATGTTGTACTGTGAACCACAGTTGGACAGCTGCCCAAGCAAGCGCATTCGTCCATAACAAGTTACAGACGCAACACAACCTAATGAGAATGCCTTGCTGCTTGGGGTCTACTGCACCACCCACCCTACCCGAAACGCCAACAACCTCTTGTCGTTAAGCCGCCCTCCTGATTAGGCCGATTACAAGGGGTCCTTGTGACGAGGGGGGCGTGTGTGGCTTCTGGGCATGAAGGCAAAAAGGGCTGAGCCAAAAAAAGGTTGTTGCTGCATCGACAAGACGGGGTGAACTTGCAACTACCAGTTCAGACAAGTTTTGCCTCCAATCGGTGACCGTATTTTCTTATCCATGAGCGCAGTTGACATGGTCAAGTCCTTGACCGTAATGTTCCCCCGCCCTTACCAAAATAATCCTTTGGAATCATCGATACGGTCAGCTTCCAGGCCGGCCGTAGCTCCTCTGTTCCGTCCGTTTCCTAGCTTGACCGCCACTAGGGGCACATAGCTAGCTAATCAAAAGTCTGGGGCTCGGGAGTGTCTGGTCGATCCGTTTAGTGGCGAATTGGGAAAGAATTGGGACGCCAAACTACCCCGACAGGACGATGTCTCGCCCTGTTCTGGTTTCAGCCCCGGACGGCCTCCGCATCTCTCTCTGGTCTTCTCGTCATCAAGATGGGAAGAGCCCTTGATACTCGACCCCCCCGTGTGTCGCAGCAGCAAAGCTCCTAGATTAAGCGAGCTTGATCTTGCCCTGCCTTCTCTCACCAGTTGGTAAGCAATAAACCCACCCCTCTGCCGTCTTTACCACTACAACCAAGATAGGCAAGGACGGCACAAGGAAACGCTAAAACCGCCTGAGACAAGGGCCACGGCGCGGAACCTCTGACTGCCGGCTCCTCCATCCCGTCCCAGCGGCCGGTCCCCGGAGACATGAGACTAGCCGGCTCGTTACTTTCTTTGGTTCGTATTGACTGTTGGCAGATAGTAGGCTAGATAGCCTGGAGAGCTGGTCGACCGAATGATCGGGGCTGTGCGAGAAAAGCCCAACTCCTCCATCGAATAGTTCTTGTGGCTTGGGATTCGAACCTGTCGAGATCGTGTAAGCCGGCACCAAGTGAAAAGCAAAAAAGGCCGACAGCCCGATCACTGAAACTGGCCGCGCCGTCGCCTCGTTTCACAACTGTCCACCTCAAACAACCACACCGCCGGCTCACTCCAGGCACAATGTCAACATCAAACAAATAAACATCCATTGGCAGACTCTAACAGGTACTCAAACATAACTACCACATGGCTAGTCATAATGCGACGATGCCTCCAAGAAAATACAAGCCCTGGCTGTCGCCAATAACTGCCACCATATCAAAATTCCGATAACACATCTAGCCTAAAGTATGCACCCAAAATCGTCTGTTCTAACGCGTATACTGCCATGCCTAGCGCCTATGATATTTCATCGCGCCATACTGTCAACTCCAATGTAGAGTCGCCCCAGGTAGGGAGCTCGACATCGCTCGCAGGGACTTTGACGCAGGTGCTGGAAATTTCGATATGTAGACCCTCAACTCGAGCTAAATCGACCACACTGTCGTTGTGGCTGCGCACTCTGACCTCCAGTGTGCGCCGGAGAAAAGGTGTTACGGCGCTTGGATCTAAGTTGGGCAAAGTTCCAGTCGCAACGAGTTTCATGAGCGCCGTCGTTAGCGGTAGTGTACCAGATATTTTGGATTGCGATCCCGTTGAATGATTCATAGCAAAAATCGCCACAGTGCCAATCTGGTTTGGCGACAAAGTCCAGTCTGTCGGATTGTCGGCGGGTGCGCCTACAAAGAAGTGCACGTCAAAAACTCCTTCCAATGCCTCGACATTGACTTGGACGTTGGCAATCCATTCCGTGTACGCGCCCGCTTTGACAATCTTGTCGGAAGGAGGATCCGTGGCCGTCAGCTTAATATTTGGCACGCCTTTCGACGCCTTCGTACTCCAAAGCCCGCCAGTCTTTTCCAATGCGGACACTCGGAGCTGTGAATCCTTCGCGGCAATTCCTGCGGGACTGGAAGCGCCATACCAGGTGTTGATCTTGCGCACAAGCGACTGCTGCAAGGCGACTCTATCGTCGACATGCGGCCGTGTATCAGTGTAGGTATATCCAAATGCCTCTGTCGTTCGTGACGTATCTGAGGTCCAAAAAGTATCTGGGGTAGCATAAAACGGCACCAAGGGACTGGTGGAATCCTGGATAGTCCCTTTCGGTGCCGTGTAGCTTGTCTCGCCGTTCGCCATTGGCTGAATCCACGCAGTTGGATTCAGCACTTGCCAGATTGATATTAGGCGATCTACCATCGTATGATGCAAAAAGAAGAGGGGATCAAACGATGACAGAGGAACGTACGTCATGTGGCCCTTCAGGCCTCCGTACAGGTGAATAATGTCGTGGATCGATTCAAGTGAGTCAAGATTTGACGCTTTTTGGGACGATGCCCAGGCTTTGTTGCTAAAGGCATTGAATTCGTGATAATTAGAGAATATGATATAGAGTCGCTGCTGCAACTCGGGCAGTTTCGACAAGAGCGCGGCGCTGACTTGAAAGTTCTCCGAGGGCGGTGCGGTCTCGCTAACCGTCATGTTCGGAGCTCGCTTGGTCTCACTCCAGCGTTTGAGCTAACTGGTTAGAGTATTTTCAAGGAGAGTTGTAGGTAACAGAACTTACCGGGTTCCAGATGAAGGCGTCTTCCTCTACCGGATGAAACATGTACGAAAAGAGCGGGTTGCGAATGTGCTGTAGTCCATTCGGTCCGTATTGCAAAATCACCGGGCTCCAGAAGCAGTCGGGGAAATGTGTCTCGCCAGGGGGAGCAGGCAAGCTCCAATCCCAGTACGGAATACGAAATCGGGATGCGGCTTGCTGGTACAAGTTTCGCTCCGTCGCGTTGGTAAATAGCCCAGCGATAGCATTTGCCAGTTTGAACATTTGTTGCTGCAAGCATTAGCCATGCTCAAATTCGACAGTAGCCTACTTACCTCATAGAGCGCGAGATATGGCCGGTGCCACAGCGGGAATAAGACCGAGCTGTGAGTGCAGTAGCCCGACTGGCTTGCCCCTGGTGCAGGCTGGACGCCATTCCAAGGCTGAAAAGGAACACCATGTATACCTACTCGTGTCAATGGGAGAAGCGAACTTGAGGGATGCATCTTACCTGCAATTTGGTACCACGATAGCGACTGGTCTTGGCCGACAGACTGAAACATACTCAGCGCCAGAATGTATAGATCCCACATGTAACCGTTCTTTCTCATGTCGCGAATCTCGGGTCTGATGGGCGTGCTTCCATTAGAAGCCAGCGGCAACTTGCCGACAATAATCTTGGCCGCAGGATCTTGTCTGCGAATGAGCTGGTCTATATCAATGCCATAGTCATACGACCGCGCTGTGGAGGCCACCACGCCAGCAAGAGCGAGCAGTAGTGTCAGAAGCATGTTGACGGTATCGAACTGGGATTGACAATGAAGGAAGAAAGCAAGAAAGACTGAAAAGTTTTAAGAACAAGTAGGATTCTGGCATCCGTTGTATCTCTTGTATAGGTTGAGGAGACACTCTCGAGTATTGAATATCGACTCGGCGGGTTCGATTATTGGAAATTGTTGACAACAGCACGCCTATTAGTGTGCCTCCTGGCTCCGGGACAGCACCCTGATGCCTCTTATATACTTATCCAGGGACGAGCAGTGCGTTCGTTTGTTGGCAGGTGTCGGTGCGTTTGTATCTCGTGATAACCAGAAAATGATGGAATTGTGTATCCCCAAACGAGGGCGGGTATCTGAAATGACAAATGACGAAAGCAGAAAGATGAGGGTGAAAACAGCGAAAGAAGAAGCCAAGAATGGGGGAAGCAGGACTTCGTTTGCTCCGCGAAATGATGTAGTTGCGTTGTTGGGCAGCTGGTAAACGCGTTCACGAGCAAGAAGTGCCGTGTTTGGTGCCTGCCAGCTGCCCGCGGCAAACCTTGGGACATTTTCGCTCTGTCTGATTCTACGTATGTACCTACCCGAATTACTCACTCCGCCTTGTTGGCCGTTACGCAGTGTATCTGGGTACCTTGACCGCATTCAAGGTAGAGATGCGAAGTTTTCGGCCCTCGTGGTTCTTCGTTCCTCTTGCTTGTGCCGCCTCGGACACCGCGATGCTCGGCCAACCCCATAGACTCGCTTGTATACAGGCCCTTTGTGCAACATGCAAAACGCGACTGCTCAATTCTTTCTCGGCCCATAGTCACATGCAGAAGCAAAAAGAAGAGGCAGAGAGATGTAAGTTGATTTGTCATAATTCAACCGCTTAATGTATGCTCCTGAATGCGCCCCCGAGGTATACAAACGTCCTCATGACTTGCATGTGCCTCATCTGCTATAGAAACGACAGTAAAAATCCAAACTATCTACAAAAAAAAGAGACCCAAACATAATATTCACTTTTCTTTGCCTTATGCCTTGATGGCTGTCAGCGGCAGTGGCTTCAGTTCACCCTTGCGTGGCTTATCGTCCTGATCAATCTTGTACTTGAGCTTGACGCCCATGGCCGCCAACTCGACGTCAAGGTACTTGAGGGCACCTGGCACCACAATTTGCGTGGTCTGGTCGCCACCGACCCACGAGTGGCCCTGACCATCCTCCCAGATCTCACCCTGAATCTCCGTCAGGTCGATGCCATCCTCGTCGTCGATTCTGATGGCGCAGTGGCGGCAGCGCACCACGCTGGGAGCCTTCTTTCTCGAAGGCGCGAATTGCGACACTGTTGGTTGCACCGACAAGAAGGAGCCGCACCGACGACAGATCCACGACTTGGTGTAATCCGAGCAGTTGAGCAGACGATCTTGCAGCAAGAACGCTGTACCGTGCGCTAGCAGCGCATCACGTTCCATTTCACCGACACGGATGCCACCACCACGCTTACGACCCTTGATAGGCTGGCCGGTCGTCGGTACAATGGGACCCGTCGTACGCACTTGGAACTTGTCGTTGACCATGTGACGCAGACGCTGGTAGTAGACGACACCAATGTAAATGTCCGCAGCCAGCTCTTCGCCAGTGATGCCGGAATACATGGGCTCGTTGCCATGGTAGTTGAAACCCGCCTGTCTGAGCTGTTCGCCAAAATGGTCTGCCGCTCTATGCTTCTCGTTAAACTGGAACGGCGTCGAGTCTTGCGCGAGACCGTGCAGGGCACCGGCCTTGCCGGCCAGCGACTCGACGAACATGCCAATGGTCATTCGCGACGGGAAAGCGTGGGGGTTGATGATGGTATCAGGCTGCATTCCGGATTCAGTAAACGGCATGTCAATAGCTGGCCACTTTTGTGAGCAAACACCCTTTTGGCCGTGACGAGACGAAAATTTGTCACCGATAATAGGGGAGCGAGGAATGCGGAACTTGATCGAGATAGTCTGTAAGGACTCCGAGCCGGTTTCGGCACCAATTAGTCGAACTTCCTCAATGAAGCCGGTCTCGCCATCCTTGTATTTCTCGTAATGCGTAATGCCATCTAGATTGACGAGGTCACCACGGTAGTCGGGTACCACCGTGTGCCATGCACAGATGACATCGCCCTCCTGGACAAGACGGCCGACGTGTGGTAACCCGTCATCATCCAGCATACCCTGGTACGCCGCGCTGACGAAGCTGTGCGGGGCGAAGCCGAAAGCTTTGGTCACACTCTTAGTCGCCTTTGTTCTTGCATCGTCCTTGAGGGTGATTTTCTTCGTCTTGTAGACGGAACCATAACCGAATCCTCTCTCGTGCGAGGACTTATTGATAATCATGGCGTCGTCCATGTCGTAACCAGTATAGGAAATAACGGCGACGACTACGTTGGTGCCGTTGGGAAAGTTGTCAAAGCCGTAGGTATTATGCAGTGGAGCCCGGACAATGGGTGTCTGGCCGGTCTGCAAGCGGTATGACTTGTTGTCGGTACGATGTACCAGTGCTGTACCAGGGGTACCCATGGTTTGCTTACCCATCTGACACTGGTACATGTTACGCGGCGACTGGTTAAAGTCGGAGAAGGGAGTCATGTTTGCCAAGATGGAGAGAATGTTTGTGGGATCAAACTCGACGTGGGTCGACAGGCCGGATTCGATTTCCTCGGGCACGATAGCAATAGACATGTACGGCTGCTCGTAGGGGCCGACCATGTCCTCCTTTTGCAGAGGCAGGTACTTGACAGGTCGAATCATGCGCGAGGGTGTCGACGTCATGTAGATACCAGGGTATGAGCCGCCCGTGGATGGTGGAACATACCCGATCTCGAGGTGCAGAGGCACACCGTGGGTGCCTTCCACCTTCCAGTGGCGAAGGCAGTCTGCGACACGAACAGACTCCTTTGGAGTACACCACCCAAGAATTTTCCCGTCGAGCATGATGACGACGCTTTCTGCTGAAGAGGCGGTAGAAGTATTCCGAGCACCAAGCTGCTGAACGAGGCTAGGTACTTTGGAGACGTCAATATGATCAGTCATGATCTTGCACTTGTGTGCCAAATGGTTAAGCAGGCCACAAGGAGCACCATCAGGGGTGTGAACGGGGCACATGAACCCCCATGATTCGGGAAGAAGCTTTCGGACTGCCGTCGTCTTGAGCTGGGCGAAGAAAGCACCACGATGCACCATGCGAAAGTGGGCAATGAAACGGAGAAAGTTGAGCTTTTCGGCCACGACAGTGAAACCAGCTATCTGCTGAAGATCTAGACCAGATGGACTGACCAGGTTGCCAGTGGAGAGGAAGTAATCCAGCGAGGCGCCTAGATTTTCGTTGGCCTTGCGAAAGATGTTTATGGGAAAGTCTTTCCGGAATTCTTCAGAGTGAAATGTGAGGCTAGGGTGGCGTCGGAAGTATTCACGCAGAGACAAGCGAACCCCGACTCCAAGGAACTCATCTAGCCTCTCCTTGAGGATCTGGCCGTACAAGAAACCGCCAAGGAGGATCTCTTGGTTCTGGATCGCATCGGGATTGTCGACAGCGCATTCACCGGCAACGAGGGAGTAGAGCTTGCGGATCATGAACAGGAGCATTCTGAACTTTTCATCATCCTGCTTCTCAGTAACGTCGACATTGCCAAGGTGAACCAAGACAACCCGGCGGAGGAACTCGGTACCGGCATCGTAATCAGATACGGTCTCTGGCAAACCAAGAACAACTCGAAATTTCTTGCCGAGGTAGGCTCGCGTCTCGTACTGAGCGTATAGTCCATATGACTTGTATGTGCGGAGAAGCAGCTCAACACGATAGGTCAGGAAAGTGTTTTCAGTTGCCTTGCTGCCCTGGGGACCAATGACGCCCTCAAAAATTTTGCGATCGCTCGTGTCGACTAGAGCCTTCATAATCATGACGACGGGCACAAGGTACTCGTTCTTGCGCCATGAGAAACGGAAGGTGACGTTGCCGTCGTTGAGGTAGTGTAGGACGTTGGTTTGGGAGGTTTCGTCAGGGCGGACGGAGCGTAGAATGATACCGTAGGAGGAGTAACCGGGGCCCCGGTTTTGGAAACTGGGTCGATTGATGGCCATGGGAAAGTTACGCTTGTTGAGTTGTAGCATACGAATGATCTTTTCGATACCGTTGACAATGAAATACCCTCCAAGTTCCTCGGACTCTTCTTTACGCGCGACGAGAAGAGCAGGTGAGTTGTTCTCGAGATGACAACGATTCGACTGTATTTTGTTAGCAACATGCGCATTCCTACACCGGGCACGGAAAATCGTACCTTGAGCATGATGGGGATCTGGCCTAGGTCGCGAACAAATTCGTGAGAGTCGCCGCCATTGATGTCGTACTCAAAGGTGGCCGACAGGCGCCCTCGGTATGTGACATGTCGCTCTCGGCATTCCGCAGGGAAGATTTCGCGGTTCTTGGCGGTCTTATTTGATGGGGGAACATGAGCTCGGTTCAGCATAACCTTCTTGATGCGAATATTAAGCTTGTTCTTATTATCAAGCCCCTTTCGCTCGTCACCGTCGAAGTAGGTCTTGGTGCCAATATCAGCCAAGGCGTGATCGAGGAGACTGGGCTTGCCATCGTCTCGAAATAGGGCATTGAAGGACTCGATGTGAGGATTGACCGCCAATTGGAGTGCAGGATAGGCCGTATGGTCTTCGGGGGGGTTTCGAAAGAGATTTTCTCTTCTTAGAAGGTGATATTCATGGTCCCAATCGGTCCGCGTCGCCGAGGGAGCCATTGTGAGAGTCGAGAGCGGCCAGCCACGGAGTGCTGTGTAGATTGCGCAGGCTGATCAAAAGCTTTGTATACTCGAGAAGGTAGAAGGAAAGACTGCGCTCCCTTAGTCAAAATACATGCAGAGCTCTGCAGAGTGCGTTCTTGGCAGGTCACGGCGAGCAGCAGCGAGTCGAAAAAAAAGTTGCGTTTGCTCTGCGATCTGAACGACCTTCAACGAGCTTGCTGCAAAAAAAAAAGTTGCGATAAGATAAAGTCACATGAGATAGTAGCTATCGATACGGTGACGCCAGGCCCAAGTGGGGGTGCAGCTGTTGGAGAAGGCAGAAGAGGGGCGGATGAGCTGGAGAGCTGCAGCAACAGTTCGCTCAACCACAAGACAAGGGGCCAGCCAGCTTGCCAGCCCATGATCAGCCAACTGTAAGTCGCAGCAGAGAGCCTCTTCGGGTAACACACGGCAGTCGTTCGCTGTGATCGTTTTCGGTGAAAGTCTCGTCTCTCATAGGTGCGAAGAGCCGATGCCTTGCAGGGGCCCCTCCCATTTTGTTCTTGGCCATTGGTTGGGAAGGATAGAGTGGAAGGTCGACATAAAAGCAAGACACACGGTTTGAGTCCCCAGTGAGAGGCAATGGTGCCTATTGCGGTGAAGATGGATGACAGCTGGTTGTTATTGCAGTCCGGAGGCATATCCCGTTTTGAGCTACAACTGTTACCTCTGCACTATATAGAAGGTTTCGCCGCCGCCAAGCCCGTGCCACAGTTGACCTGATTTACGTTGCTAGTGTAGAAGAACCTTTTGACTCGCGGAAAGGCGACAGACGTTGATTGAACAGTGGCGCGCGCGGCCTAGACTGAGGCCATGTCTGTCGTGATGCGAACCGTTACGTACCATTAAATAGCGTCTAGGAGGGTAGTATTGCAAGCAAGGATCTCAAGCCACATTAGGCTTGTGTGAGGCAAGGAGGGGCAGCGGCCTGCATCTGTGGTCTGCAGCATGAGACCTGATTCCGTTTATCCATTTTTCTCCTTCGGCGTGCAGCAGCAGATGACCATGGTTAATGAAGAAAGTGGACAGTCGTGATCTGAGAGAGGGGAAGCTCGTATCTCGGCCCAGTGCCAGGTCGTCCCCAGCATGTATCATATATCACTGGATTGTGTATGAACCGAACCGGATTCACCATGACTGCGGCCTGCTAGGCAGACATGTCGGCTAGGTGAAGGCAGACTTTTGGCTTGGTCGCCTTTTTCTAGCCATGGCTTGCTGCACGCTGCACAAGTACCTGCAAGCCGCACACTGCAAGCTGCAAGCTGCACGATGCAAGCCTCGCCGTTCTCCCGGCGCGAAGCAGCGGCCTTGCCATTGCAGCTTGGTGTATCGGAGCAACGACGCGGGGTGGTTGGCGGGATAGTCTCTTGACTGTATTGGTAATAAACACGGACGTAGACTGGCTGGCGCAGGTCTAGGCCATCGACAGAGGCCAAAGGAGTCCTCTGCTCAGGGAAGCAAAATAGACGTCTCTGGGGGGGGGGGTTCCTGCTGAGCCTATGCTGGGGCGTGAAGTATAACACCTGCCCGATAGATATGTATGTGGCGATAGGCCGGCATAATTACGGAGGGACAGCGTCAAGTCGGTGAGACACCGTGTGCACCAGTTCACCGGCGAGCGGCCGCTGGTTTGGGTTCGAACAGAATAGCTATAGGCGTACTCGGAATAAGAAGAAGAAGTCGGGCAGTGTATCCCGTGTCGTACTGCACATGTATCCAGCGGACACAGCGCAGTACGAAGGATGTCATGCTGCACAACGCGAGTAGCGGCACCTGGAGTTAACAGGTAGCCGCAGAAGCCATGTGTTGTCTTGTGAAAGAGCCAACGTACCGAACCATGCACCTCTTGCAGATTGCCCAGCGCTTGGGCTATGAAGGAACCCTTGGCGGCGGGAGCTAGATTCAGAAAAGGGAAAATAACGGGCGGAAAGGAAGGGGAAGTAGGACTCGGCTCAACGGTGGGACATTGGCTAACGTTAGCTGCTTATGACGAGCCAGACTGGGCCAGTAGAACATGGTTATGGTGAAGATCCTCTGGGCAGCTTGGTAGTGTTGATTGAACGGGTAAGAAGAAGAAGAAGAGGGTGGCCACAGGAGTACTAGGTTGAAGGTCTGGTGACGCTGGCTTGTGGTATGACGTCTCGTCAGGGCGGGTGCTGCGACCTTGTTGCGTGCCGTTACGTGCCTAGCTGGTGGTGGTGTCGGTACGCCGCGGCGGGGAGAGCTGCTAGTATCTAAGACTGGTTGATTGTCGTTCTCAGAATCTAGGTCGATGGGAAAACCTATCTGGTAAAGAGGAGTCTCGTTGAGCAGATTGCTTTTGCCAACTGTGGTCTACAGCTTGTAGTTCACGATGCTAGGTGCGATGCAGAAACAGCGTTCCTTGGGTTACGGATACAGTGGCCATGGTGATGGAGTGGGCCCCAGCATTGTCTCTTGGGGGCTCCTGCTTGCCTGCAGTTCAGCGGCTACCATGCAGCAACAGAAATCAGATCGGACTGTCAGCCAACCAAAGCAAGCATGGGAGACCGGACGATGATAAACTGAGAAGAAATTATACAAAAAAAAGAACACCGGTTATTTCAACAAAAAGAGCTGATTAGGTGCCTGGTTACTGAAAAGTCAGGTAGCCGGAGCTCATCATTGGCTGAAGTATCGGCTCCGTTGGGTTGTACTGTTTTAGTTAGTGATGGCACACTATTTGCCTTTACACACCCTGGTACTGATTTGTACCTGGCTACGACCACCTTTGCAACTCAACTTGCTAAGCCCTTTTTTGGTTTATCGTCTATGCCTATCCGTACATAATTAAGGTAGGTACCTATCCGTAGATACCCTTTGAGTACTTCCCCGGAGTGCTCTTATTGTTGAGAGGTACACGTTCACTATCAAACATGCCTATTACCATGAGCTGCTATGTATGTACTGTAGGTACAGCCACACGGGGCTGCACTCGAGTTGCAGCTTGCTTACAGGTGCAGAAGAGCAAGCTCTGCACTAAAGCACCGCTAATAAGTTATTCCACTTCAGCAGGTAGCCAGTTACTAGAGGTAGACATTCAGAGTCGCAGCCGCTCATTGCATGTGTGTCTTGCTTGCCTCTTTGGCGACCTTCTCTCTCTCCCTCAAGGCCGTGGCGCCGCACCACGGAGCTGTCGACTTATTCGGTACCTCAGACCAGGGTACTTGTGGCGGGCCGGGCTACCACCTAAGGATAGCGGGCCTCTGCAGCGCCAGAGCAGCTGCCTGCTGTGTCAGGTGGGGGTTGAAGACGATACAACGGCCGCAGGTACCTTTCAACTGTCTTGCCTTTTTTCCTCTGCCTGGTGGAAAAGAGGTACCCTTTGCAGCCACTTGTCGCTGCTTGCCTTCCTAACTACCTACACGGCCACGACACCACACCTCTTTCTCTCTTCTACCTCATCAAGCTCCAGCCGCTCATCGGCGTTTTTGTTTTTCTGCCTTGTTCCACTCCTGCCTGCGGCTCTCTGCCCAACAGCTTCACTGGCGGCAGACCTGAAGCTCAGGATAGGTATTTGTCCTCGTGGCTCTCCTACCCTGGCCTCTGAGCCAACATTATTACACCACCGTAGACGTGCCCGGCCCAGCCCACAAACAACCCATCCGATCGAAAACGACGCACCTAGCCCGCCGCTGCGCCATCCTTCGAACGAACCAAGCTATACGGCTTGCCACGAGACTTTCCGACCTGCCATACACTCTGGCTACAGCACGAGCCTCTTCCAGATCTCTGCGCACCGCCGCAAGGCGTCTCGGGCATCCTGCCATCACACGAAGAGCTGCGTGCTCCGCCGACCAGTGCGAGACCTGCACTTGACCGAGCCCAGCCGAGAACCGTGCCTTCACACTCTGCCAACCACACGCCAGGGAACTCTGCCGTCCCAGGCCAAACCGCCAGCATGGCAGGGTTGTTCAGAAAGGTATACGACTGGTTGATGCGCACATTTTGGTAAGCTTGCACTCCGTGCTGCCTGCCACAGCGTGCCCGGCGTGGGCTGTGACCCGTCTTCGACTCGATCTCGGCTATGACACGCACTGCCTATCCTCCCCAGGCAGATCAACTCAGCAACACGACCTGTCGACTGACGCAAATCGCTTATAGGGCCCAGGAAATGGAAGTCACTGTGGTAGGCCTGCAAAACGCTGGGAAAACTTCGCTCTTGCGTGTCCTGTCGGTATGTTTCAAACAGCGGCTGTATTGTTGACTGGGGCTAACATGTTGTGCAATGCAGGGAGGAGAGTTCACAGTCGAGTATGTCTGATATCCCCAGTTGGCTGTAATGATGCCGTGACAGTTGTCCATGCCCCTTTTCGCCGAGCATCCGTCGCCTCATACGTCGCAGGTCTTGGCAGGACTCCTCTTTCGGTTGTTGCCTGAGCTCTTTGACTGACTTCTATGTAGCTCGATACCGACAGTTGGATTCAACCTGAAAAAGGTTCAGCACGGCCATGTGCTATTGAAATGCTGGGACCTGGGCGGCCAGCCGCGATTTCGATCCATGTGGGAGAGGTATTGCCGTGGCGTCAACGCCATTGTCTTCATCGTCGATATTGCCGACCTGCCACAGATTCCCGATGCCAAGGAGCAGCTGCACTCATTGATGGGATATAATTCCCTTGGAGGGATCCCGTTGCTGGTACTTGGTAATAAATCAGATCTCCCAGATAAAATGTCGGTCGATGATCTGATCGATGCTCTTGAACTCGGAACGATACAAGGGCGCGAGGTCTGCTGCTATGGCATCAGTGCCAAGGAAGAGACGAACCTCGATGCTGTGGTTCAATTTCTCGTCAAATGGGCAGGGCGGTAGACTCTGATGAATGGCGCTTGTATAGTGGCGCCTGTCAGAGGGAGTTTACTGGCTGGCGTTTCATGTCTCGTTTTCTTTTCCATTTTCTGGATAATGCCGGCGGAAGACTGGATCTTTGATGATTTCTGTTCATGTTTAGAAAGAGGGAGCGACACAAAGGCAAAGCAGAACCGAGGGCGACATCGGTGTGCGCTATTTCATGTTATCTGGGACGTCTTTGGGCATTTGCGAGGGAGCATCTTTCCTTGTTCGGATTTTTGTTTATACTGCAAGTCTCTTATGGCGTAGCAAGCGATTGGGCCATATGACGAGAGACGAGAGACGAGAGACGAATAATGACAAGCCACAGCACGACTTTGAGCATATGTCAGCACGCGTGTGTTGGATAGTAAGAAGGGAAGAGTAAACAGCCTGGAAGCATTTCGACATGGGCTTGGAGATAGGTTGGCTAGGCAGCTGCGCAGGCGGTATTGCTCAACAGCGACGCGGCATAGAGGATAACTACGAAGAAGACAGGATGCGGAAAGAAGAGGGACAACTAAGGATGATATATCCCAGGGACGCAGCCACGCGCATACCCTCCTTTGCCGCGGGGCCGCAAGAGACAGCTGGTGGTGCATCATGCCAACTCATCTCTGCAGTTTGGCCTGGTTGCATGCGTGGGGCCGAAAAAAGCCAGCGCACCAAGCTTGCACTACCGGCGCAGGTTACTGCGGCATGACTGAACTTGCGCGGGCAGTTGAGATCATTTCGGCGTTGCTGGTGGGAGAAACGGCCATGGCTGCATTTTTACGATTATTTTGGGTGGCATATTGCACTGTTGACGTGGTCGTGACTCACTACACGCATACCAGTGCGGGAAAGCAGGTAAGCTGCGACATCGTACTGGGATCGTGTCGACGAGGGGGAGGGAGGGAGCGCGTGGGCGAGACCCCTTTGCTGCGCAGCGCACAAGACAAACAAAAACTGGAGAAGGACGCATCTATATGAATATCTATTCTTGATGAAGCGCAATGTGGGCTGCCGTGAGAAATTATCATATTTTAGGTGCATTTTCCCTGCATGTTATACGCCGATTCGCTGCCCGACACTACCACTACCAGGGATCCCCTCATTGGGGGCCGAACCATTGCTATGCAATAGGTCCCGTATATTTAGGATCCCGTATATTTAGGAACGAAATCTCTCTGGGCAGGGGTTTTCTTTTTGAAACATGCATCAAGGAAATGCCCTTGACCAGCACCAGCCACCCCCTAGTGAGCTGTGGGAGGGAGTTCGCCGCACTCGGCAGCGCTGGCTTCCCGTTCCATCACGGACCAGAATGCCTATTCGTCTGCTGGCTTGGCTGCGCGGTTCTTAGGCTTGCGCTGGCGACGGCCTGGATCCCTGCGCACTCAAAGTACACGATTCCCTTGCTGATGATCGCACTCAGCGCGTACCACGCGACGACGCCGAGAGAGTCGACAGCGCTGACAAAGGCGAGGCTGGAGAGAACCATGGTGCCATAGAGGATCTGGCGTCGAAGTCAGTGTGAACGTGGAAGATGAAGCCAATGCCTGAAAAGAGGCGGAACCAGCGTCTTTGAAAACTTACATGAATAGGCACACTGACGTACAGCACCATGGTCATCAGCGAAAAGCACGGCGCCGGCCCGTCGCGGCTCTCCATCGGCAGCTTCTTCGCAAAGGCCCCTGGAATGGCCTCGCTTGCCAAAATTCTCTTCACCCTTTCCAGCCACCGCGGTCCTGATGCCTGTCGCCGCGCAGTAGCCGTCATCGGAGCTGGAGCCGGCCTCCTCTGCAGGCTCAGCAGAAGCGCCACCCACCCGATGAGGTGCAGCGGGATGACGGCGACGTGCCAGAGCGCCGGAAGGTAGGCGCGGGTCGGGACAAAGGTGCACACGGTCCATATGCACAGCTGGTAGGTGCGGTATGCGCTGTTGGCGGCGGCCAGCAGCGCAGCCGTGTACTGCAGCGCGGAGACGAGGCCCCCCGCCGCGTCCTCGTAGTAGCCGAGCACACGCGGTACCGTGTAGGGAAAGCATCCATGAACCCGCGGTGGCAGCGGGTGATCGAGCATCTGCAGCTGCTCCGCGTATTGCGCCGCCGGTGGGCTCGTGGTGGCAGGCGAGGCGACGGACAGGAGGAGCGCGAGGAGAGGACGGCGCAGCGCGACGAGTGCCGTGTCGGACGGTCGCGGGCTGATCATTTGCAGGATGGTGGGAGCAAGGCCGAGAACGACGGCGGCGGCGCTCATCTCTGCCTGTGATGGTGATTTGGCTCAGTGTCTTGACTGATGGGTGGGAAGGGAGAGGGAGAGGGAGAGGGCGGGGACAAACCTTGCGGAACTCGGGAAACTGCTTCAAAAGGCAGTCGAGAACTGTGTAGCTCGTCCGGGGATCAGAAAACGTCGCGTTGCGGTAGTTGGTGATCTGCTCGCGGCACGCATCTTGCAGATAGCCTTGGAGGTACGGATTCCACGCGGGGAAGAAGTGTTGGTAGAGCACCGTCGAGTGCGTGGCTTGGGCGGAAGCCGCGGCGACTGGCGAGGCACACAGTCCGAGAACAAGAAAGGGGATTGATAAGATCATCGAGGAGGGTATTGCTAGAATAGGTTCAAGCTTTGAGTGGTGGCGCCGGGGCATTTGATGGCGTGTAAGTGCGTGGATCGAGGACGGTTATATGCTCAGGAGCCTTGGGGACCTGCCTCGTCAGCTACCGGCATGCTGCACTCTATCTACAAGCCTAAATTTATCCCGTCAGATCCAGCTGGAGACCTAGCTTGCGGCCGAGCCCGCGGAAAGCTGCCAAGGCAGCGTGTCCTCGTGTCGTTAAGCGCCGAGGCGTACCGCAGGCGAGCGTGCGGCTGGAATGGAGTAGGATCCCTCCTGTGGAGGTTGCAAGGGTAAATCAATTCGATATTCTTCTTCATTTTTTCTAAAATAAGAAGAACAGAAATCTAGAAGTTGTTGACAATAATTGGGGCTAGAAGTGCGCGGATCTTGCTGGCGAATGAAGGTGGTGGTGGGAAGCTTTGGCTGAGACGTGGACACATGCGGGCCGGCGCAACGGGCCGCATGTACGTGGTCAGCCAAGGCGTACTGCTGATGCACATTGAGTTTGTGGATAGAACTTCCAAATTATCGAGTAAAAACAAGAATTTTCAGTAGAAATAATCTGAAGACTACACTATGGCAGTGGAAGCTGAATATACAGTAGCAAGCGGACAGCATGGTCGCCAAAGCGCCTCCATCTGTCTCCACCCAATTTCATCCCCGCGCCTTTGAGTGCCGATCCGGGCCGGCGCCCTCTTCCTACAACTCCCTCATACCGACCGAGTCAATCGCTTGCATTGTGCTCAATTCTGCAATTAGAAAAGCTGCATCGGCTGCACCACCTCCGTCCGGATTGAACCCACCTGCGCTGCGCTGGTCCTGCCCCGTCTGCGCCAGAGCGGAGCTGATCACGGTGCGCCTTTGCAAACGCATAGGGCGTGCAACTAAATTGGGATCATGAGCATTCTAGGTTGTGCCATCCGACAACATATTAAGAAGCGTGCCCAACCCGGTGTTCTACCACTCGACAGAATCAAATTCCATACCAGCTATATTCCCCGAATCATTCGACACGCGAGAGCATTCTCCGGCAGCGCAGTACACCAGCACACGATGGCCAGCACCGAGCAAAGCGGCGGTGGTGCCTGGGTTGGTGCCAAGGGTGCGGGATCGCTAGACCTCCGCAGTATGTTCCAAAATTGATTCTACGGATGCCTTGGTATCAAGGTCAATTTGCTAACGATTTGCCGTTGTGTCGTAGGTGATGTCATGACGGTGCCGACGCCGGCGATGCTGGCGGCCGTGGCCAACTGCTCGCTGCGCGACGACGTCTTCAACGAGGACACGACGACGCGCGAGCTCGAGGAGCACGTTGCGCGGCTGGCCGGCAAGGAGGCCGCGCTCTTCGTCACCTCGGGCACCATGGGCAACCAGGTCGCCCTGCGCAGCCTGCTGACGCAGCCTCCGTTTGGCGTGCTTGCGGACCACCGCGGGGGGTTTTTTTTTTTTTTTTTTTTTTTACATCTCTACGCACGTCTGCATCTAATAATCTAACTTCATCCTCAGGGTGTCGTCGCTCACCGGAGCCACCGTGCAGCCCGTCGTGCCCAAGAACGGCACCCACCTCACCCTCGAGGACGTCGCCGAGCACGCCGTGCTGAGCCGCGACGTGCACGCGTGCCCGACGCGCGTCATCAGCCTCGAGAACACGCTCAACGGCATGGTGATGCCCGCGGCCGAGACGGCGCGGATCGCGCGCTTTGCGCGCCTGAACGGTATCCGGCTGCACCTTGACGGCGCGCGGCTGTGGGAGGCCGCGGCGGCCGGCGCCACGCCGCTCGACGCCCTGTGCGCGCCGTTCGACACGGTCAGCCTGTGCTTCTCCAAGGGCCTGGGCGCGCCGGTGGGCAGCGTGGTGGTCGGCGACGCGGCGACGATCCGGCACGCGCGGTGGGTGCGCAAGTCGCTGGGCGGCGGCATGCGGCAGCCGGGGTTCATCGCGGCGGCGGCGCGCGTGGCCGTCGACGAGACGTTTGGCGCGGCGCCGGACGGCAGCGAAGGGTGGCTGCGGAGGTCGCACGAGACGGCGCGCAGGGTCGAGGCGGCGTGGGAGGGTCGCGGCGGGAAGTTGGTGCACCCGGTGCACACGAACATGTGCTGGGTCGACTTGAAGGCGCACGGGATCGAGGCGGAGGTGTTTACGGCGGCGTGCGCGGAGGAGGGGCTGGTGGTGTCCGGCGGCCGGCTGGTGACGCACTACCAGATTGCGCAGAACGAGGAAGTGGTGCTGCCGAAGCTGGAGAGGGTGTTTGACAAGGTCCTGGGAGCGGCGCGGTAGATGCTGTACATTGTTAGGAGTGATTTTCTATAGACGGGATGAATTTTTCATCTACGACGATGATGTGACAAGAGAGCTCGAGCGGGCTCTGAACCCGTGCCCGCATTCACACTTTCAGGCTGAGCGATGCAACGCGGCGAATGCAAAGCTAAGCTATCGTGTGGCGTGGACTCCTTCCAGAGCGGATCTAGATCTATGGTTTGCAGCCTTGCTGGACATGAAAAAAGGAACACGGATTGACTCGCTCGAACGCAGCGGCCGGTATTGCCCGTTTCAGAAGCTGCCTTGCTCCTCTTCGGCTCTTGTGTGGCAATTCCCGTCCCGTCAGCCGAAGCAGCAAGGCGAACAACAAGCCAAGAACAAGAGGGCAAAAAAAGGCAACTTTGAGCTAAAAGTCAGGCTGCAGATTCTTCTTTCCCCAGCGTCGCCTGGTGTGTGCGTTGACTAGTAAGTTAGTCAGTCGTAGCGGCCGGAGCCGTGCTAACAACTTTTAAAGCCCATCCATCGCGTTGCTAGCGGGGGCCGCTATTTGAGTCAACAACAACGGATTGTTCCATTGTTCCTCAGATTCCAGTTGAAAGCAAATAATAGTTCGATAGATTGAACGAGGTGGGCGACGTCATCAAGGTAGGCGCAGTCAAAAGGCCTCGGCCGTCCGCAGCCTGATCCATCACTGCCCGATT
Source organism: Cordyceps fumosorosea ARSEF 2679 (assembly GCF_001636725.1). Classification (NCBI taxonomy): domain Eukaryota; kingdom Fungi; phylum Ascomycota; class Sordariomycetes; order Hypocreales; family Cordycipitaceae; genus Cordyceps; species Cordyceps fumosorosea. The sequence goes on along the minus strand of NW_017387317.1, from coordinate 134,585 downwards.
CAGCTGCCTGCTTCTTCCCCTTGTCCGTTTCTTCAGTTCGCGTAATATCGAATCCTTTTTTGCTCTGGGCTATTAACTACGGTAAACCGCCAGTTAGGGGGGCGTGGGCTCAACGCCACACAAATAATCAATAAATGTTCCCCCTCCACCCCCCTATTCCACGGTCCAGGCCCGGATCGTCAGCTATTTGGGAAGGGGGGGCATTAACCGAGAAAACTTTTGGGGACTCGTCATGGGCATCGAAGATGGATCTTTTGGGCTCGTATTCACCCCTGGTGGTCCTGCCAAGATGCTGCAAACCACGCGTCCCCCATAACTTCCCCAATGTCGTTGACGCTGGAACAGATGAGTTCGCAATGCAAGGCTCTGGCGCTGCCTACAGAACCAGTTGTTTCTTTTCCCTTTTCCTCTAGTCCTCAGCCTGACAAGCTGAATCAGGGACAAGACAAGGGACTGACGGAGGCTAGGGCTGAAGAAGAAAATGGCACCCCCAAAAGGCTTTCATTCTCCACCACTCACCGTCCATGCCAATGCCCATCCATCATGGGCATGGGCAGATGTCAATTTCTCTCTCTTCTCGTCCTGGGGGGACGCTTGCTGGATTGGGCTTGCACGCCCTGCAAGTTCCCAATCCACCCCCGGACCGTTTCTGTTGCTGGCTGTGATTGTAAATTAAGTAGAGGGCTCCTCTGGTAATCTCCTTTTTCCCACCTATTTCATTCCCACTCGCCCCCCTCTCCCCTAGTTCAATCTTGTGCCTTTGCTTGCTCTCTCTCTCTCTCTTTCTCTCGTCAACACACTCGTTTCTTGTCCCTGTTCATACTCCTCTTGTACAAACAATTCGTATTACACATAATCATCCCTCTCAAAATGAAGTACTCTGTCGCTGCCGCCGCTCTCGCGCTCGCCTCTGGCGTCGTCGCCAAGCCCCAGATCACCAACTCCGCTGCCATCAACCCTGAGGAGGGCAAAGCCTTCACCCTCCAGCTCTCCGGCTGCAGCGCCGGCTGCACCGTCTACCTGATGCAGGGCCCCAAGGACGGCCAGGTGCCCGTCAAGGTCCTCGACAGTGCGTTTTCACTCCCCCATCTTCCACGCCGACACGGCTTCAACTACATTCATCATCTTGAACCGTTTTGACTAATGCAAAACCCCTACAGGCTCCGCTACCACCTCGGCCAAGATCACCCTCAACAACATTGGCTCCGGCAGCTACAGCATCCGCGTCAAGGACAACTCCGTCACCGGCACGGCCGGCGACTCCAACTCCAACAACGACTACACCAGCATCTTCAACTACACCGGCACTGGCCCGACCTCCTTCCCTCCTCTGTCCGGTTCCGCCTCCGCCACCTCCGCCAGCAGCGCCTCCGCCAGCAGCTCCGGCTCCTCCTCCTCGGCCTCCTCGGCCTCCAGCTCGGCCACCACCACCGGCTCCTCCTCCTCCGCGTCCAGCTCGGCCACCTCCTCCGCGTCGTCGACCTCGGCCACGTCTGCTTCCAAGAGCTCTACCTCTAGCGCCAGCAGTAAGTTTTACCAACCTCGGATTCTGCGCCCAAGATTGTCGAGCGAGTGGCGGTTGACTGACAACTCATTTGCAGAGACCTCCAGCAGCGCCGCCGCCACGGCCACCAGCACCCCTCCCCCCAGCTCCGGCAACATGCTCGCCCTCTCGCCCCTCGGCCTGATTGGCGCCGCCGTCGCCGCCCTCTTCCTGTAAATGCAGCATCGTGTTGAGAGGATGACGAAGCCGAAAAGCGCCGCACCCCCGAGGTTTCGACGAGAAGCGACCCCTTTCGTTCCTTGGGGGCGGGGGATACATTCCAGGGCCTCTCACCCGAGGCTCGCCAGGAGAGGTCTTTTGTTTCTCGGGTCCAAGCCCAGTGTACATTTGTAGCTTGACAAATCGGTATTACATGTTGTGATTCACTTGCTACCCCCGTCTGGGTCGATCGATATCATGCAAGTTATGTTTGTTTTTAATAGTAATAAAGTTTGGGTACTGATGAATTTGATGGTCCAATGCCTTGGATTCCTTTTTTTTTTTCAGATTGACGAGGGTACTATATCAGTCATGGAGTTATTCCTTCGTCGGCAATGGTTGATGTAAAGTTGCGGCGGCAGGTATCTCTCTGCATTGACGACACCAAGGCGACCGCCCAAGAGCTCAAGATATCAAGGCTAGCTGCGGCGGGTGGCATGATTCTTTCACGAATTGGACTCGGCCGTCCTGGCCCTTGACTGGATATTATTCTCATCGAGTAGGAAGGGTTTGTCTTCTCCTCTCAGAGTACGAAAAAGGCGTATCGTCTTGGTCGCGACCGTGGATGAAGCAGCTGTCTAATCGTCGTTGTTTGTGACAGCTGTGGCGGCGATTATGTGGCTGAGAATGAGGATGTTACGGCAGGCCTCGGCGAAGGTGGTTTTAGCGCCCAGCAGCAAAAGTTAGGCCCCCACCATTCAGCTACACACGCCTGATAGGCGGGCAGGGTATCACGGAGTAATGGGGGTCTTGACACGGTCGAGACAATTTGAATCCCAAGCTATGTACTGATAAAACGTGGCTATATTTTTCTGATTTTTTTTTCTTCTCAAGTGCTTATTATTATCAGGCCTTGAGTGAACTCGCAAAGACTTCTCCAGCTGTAATACTGACGTAACTAGCCAAGTCCGCTGCAGATTTGGATTACAGAGGAAACAAACGGTTCCAGCGGGCCCACACCAGCCGCCGAGCTGCCTCGAGCTTTTTTTTTTTTACGAGTAGAAGGTAAAGGAACTTGCCTCGCCGCCGCTTGCGTTACCCGTTACCTGTTTACCTGTTGAAAGCGGGAAAGCGGGAAAGCTCGAAAAGCCGCCAGGAAAGCTACTAGGTACAACCCAGATCCAAGCTACAACCCAACTCCGCCTCAAAGTCGTCACCACCTCACCTGTTTATCCTCTTCCTCCTACTCCTCCCCTTCCCACCTGCGTTTAGCATCCCACCATCTTCCCGGTAGCCTGGCCGCACGAATCCTCATCAACCACGCCCGTTACCCCCTTGCATTAGCATCGCATTCAAGAATCTGCATCCCAAGCTTTTTTTTTTCTTTTCTTCCCTTTTCCTCGACTCTCTCTGTGTCTGTCCCTCACCGCGCCTGCCTTGGGACCGAGGATAGCACGAGCTAACCTTCCGCCCACCGCCCGCCACTTACGTTCCGACTCGACGCCCAATCACCCACTCCCCTTCGCTCATCCAACGCCAAACGCAGACGTTCGCGATGCCTGCACCCGGCCCTAATGCTCCTCTTCAGGAGCGCCTGCTTGCGCTCGCGCAGACCCTCCAGTGTAAGCTCGCCGTGTTGTGTTGAAGTTTTTGGTGCCTCCTCCCAGCCACCCGCTAACGCCTTCATGACACAGTTGCTTGGTTCGCTGGGTATGTCTAGTTCCTCCTCGAGTCAACGCTTGAATCGAAACAAAAATTGCCGTTCGAGTAGCTCCGTCGCAGCGTTGCACCCTCTTGCGTGATGCCTTCGCCCACTCGTCGTCCACACCGCTAACCGAGCTCCAGCCACGTTACCCTCATCCTCGCCACGATCCGATACAGCTTCTCCTGGCTGCGCATGAACTACTATGGTGGCATGGCCGTCTTTTGCTACCGCACCTCGTTTATCGCCGCCGCCCTCACCTACGGCATCGTCGTCTACAAGACCCAAAAGTCCCGCGCGAAGACTGGCACCCAGCTGCCCGGCGGCGTCGTCGGCCTGCTTGGCGATGAGAACATCCAGTACCTCCGTACGTACCTAGCTTGCACAAAACAACGCGCCATCCCCTATTTACGGGCTAACATGACCAGTGATGGCCCTCGTCTGGCTCATTGCCCCCCAGTATCCTCTGGCGCTCGTCCCCTACTCCGTCTATTCCACCTTCAACGCTGCCACCTACGTCCGCGCCAACCTGCTGCCCGTCATCAGCCCTGCGCCCCCCGCCGCCGACGGTGCCTCGCCCCGTAAGACGTCTAGCCCGCTCGCTGACCGAATCGGCGCCTTTGTCAAGGACTACTACGACTCATCCATGTCCATTGTCTCGGGCCTCGAGATTCTGCTCTGGTTCCGCATCGTCCTATCCGCCATCCTCTTCCAGCGCCGCTCCTGGATCCTCCTTGGCCTCTATACTGCCTTCCTCCGTGCCCGCTACGCCCAGAGTACCCACGTCCAGACCTCGTTTGGCCAGCTCGCTGTCCGCATCGATTCACTCGTGTCTGCCCAGGGTACCCCTCCCGCCGCCCGCCAGGTCTGGGAGAATGTCAAGAACTACACCCGTCAGTTTCGCGACGCCACCGAGCTGAGCCGCTACATTGGCGGTGCCGGCCCCGCCAAGAAGACCTCTTAAGCGGCTGAACGACGCAATGGCAACGGTTCATGTGGTCCGATGGGGCTGCAGTATCGGTGACCATTGCACGATAACACGGCACGGATGCTGGTTACTAGCAGATTTTCGATTCAAGTCGGCGTACCAGCTTCTAAAGTGTCGCCATTATGTCGCTGAAGTGGCAGCTCACGGGAAAGGTACAATGGAAACGGTTTAATGAGCAATCTACGCTGCAGGGCTTCATCGGTGTTTATATGGTTCTCGGTTCTGGTTCTTGGTTCTCGGAGACAATGCAGGTTCTTTTCTGTTTTATGTTAACGGTACACCACATAGAGACGACACAGTCCTTGGTAAGGATGCGACTCGCGGAAGTGCGCGAATGCAAATTGGCCCACTACCAGGGCGGTTTGAGATGACGGCGGTAGATGGTTGATGATGGAGGGAGCAAAAACGTGAATGCGGTGGATACTTTTTGTATTCGTAAATGACTTGTTTTATGAATTTGATTTCTTTGACACTGGTTCCTGGGCCAGCTGCCCGGGCTTCGGATTCCTTGTGATGCTGGAACACTCGCCACAACGAGACCTGTTAAATGCGGTAAACGCAAAAAGCACAGTACGACGGAAAATAGACTTCGAATAAAGGTTGTGCTAATATCAAACCCGTTGAAGATGGCAGCACGCGACCAAGGCACAGGCGCCCAACGATGCTGCATCATAGATGTCGGCCAGGTGGAGTGGCACAAGCAAGCAGGTACTTGGCTGGAGGCCGCCGATCCCTCCAAAATAAAAGTACCTGCTGGGCGTGACGTCGATGACCAAGCCAAGATTCTTCCCTAACTCAAGCAAAACAACGGAAAGAAGTTGCTCTTCGCATTTTTCGAATAGGACACCTGGTCTCGTCAACGCTGCATTTTTACTCTACACAGAAATCTCTATAGAGAGGCATTACTAGCTTCACGCGACGTTTAGCGACAGGTCTATCTGAGCCAACGCGACCAAGCTCGCCTCGTCGCGGGTACAGTGTTACATCTCACCTCGCCTCCCCGCGCCAAGACACTCTTATCAGACCCTTTTCTACACAGGACTGATATCTCAGAGTCCGCCAGGACGCACCGGGCGCGATGGCTTCATTCCTGCGGCAGCTCGTCGCCGGCCCGCGCAAGGGGCACCCCGAGGCAGGCCTGGACCTGTGCTACGTCACCGACCACATCATCGCAACGTACGTCCAACTGTCCTTCCCAGAAACCTCTCTGGGGGTTCCCGGAACTGCCCCTCTCGCTAACCAACCCTGCTTTACCTGCTTAGATCCGGCCCGTCGCACACGTACCCCAAGCGCGCCTACCGCAACCCCCTCGACCAGCTCGTCGCCTTCCTCGACGCCCGGCACGGCGCCGACTGGGCCATCTGGGAGTTCCGCGCCGAGGGCGCCGGCTACCCGGACCACCTCGTCTACGACCGCGTCTGCCACTTTCCCTTCCCGGACCACCACCCGCCGCCGTTTGCCCTGATGCCGCGCATCCTCGCCAGCATGCGGCGCTGGCTTCACGGCGGCGCCCTCGACGAAAACCCCGACGACTCAGTCGCCACGACGTCACAAGACCGCGACCCGAACCGCGTCGTGGTCGTACACTGCAAGGCCGGCAAGGGCCGCAGCGGCACGGCGAGCGTCAGCTATCTCGTCGCCGAGGAGGGGTGGACGGCCGAGGAGGCGCTGGCGCGGTTCACGGAGCGCCGCATGCGGCCGCGCTTCGGTGCCGGCGTGTCCATACCCTCGCAGCTGCGGTGGGTGCGGTACGTGGAGCGCTGGAGCGGCCGGGAGGGCGGCCGGCGCTACGTGGACAGGCCGGTCGAGGTGCTCGAGGTGCACGCGTGGGGATTGCGCGACGGCGTCAAGGTCGAGGTCGAAGGCTTCGCGGACGGCGGGCGCAGGATCCACACGTTTCACACGTTCCGCAGGGAGGAGCGGCACGTCGTCCGGGGCGACGCGCCGACGGACGGCGGCTTCTCGGACATCGTCTGGGAGATGGCGGGCTACCCGACGGGCACCAAGGCGCCGGCAGAGGCCGACTTTGCGGACGCCACGAACAACGACAAGGACGGTGCGACAAGTAGCGGAGCGCCGCCGGAGGAGGATGGCGTCGCGCCGCGCCCGGCTGGCTCCCGCCCGGCCGAGCTCATCATCCCCGAGCAGGAGCAGAATCCTATCTCCTCCGCCTCCCGCTCCTCCACCGCGACGAGTAAAAAGGAGTCGACGGAGGCTGCCGAGCCTGGCGGCATGGCTGTCATCTTCCGCCCCGCGACGCCGATCCGCGTCCCCAACAGCGACGTCAACATCGCCGTCGAGCGGCGCAACCGCACGCACAAGAGCATCGGGCTGACCGTCGTCTCCGCCGTCGCGCACGTCTGGTTCAACGCGTTCTTTGAAGACGGCGACTCTGCCGGCGGGGGCGTCTTCACTATCGACTGGGACGCGATGGACGGGATCAAGGGCACGGGCCGCAAGGGCAGCCGCGCTCTGGACAAGCTGTCGGTCGTCTGGCGCTTCGCGGACGAGGACAAGGGCGCCGAGGCGGTGGCCGGAGATGCCGCTGCCGCTGCCGCTGCCGACGAGGTGACGGAAAGGGACATTGGCGTCAGGGTGCAGAGCCCGGCGAGCGCGGACATTAGCAGGGCGAGCAGCGTGAGGACCGCGGAGATGCCGCCGCGGCTGCCGCTGGCGGCGACGGCGGGGAAGGGAGAGGGCGGCGGTGACGCAAAAGAGGACGCGGAGGCGCTGGAGAGTGTCAAGACGAGCGACCCGTCGGGTGCGGAGCTACAGCCGGGAGAAACAAATGCCATGAGATGAATGACATGAGTCATACAATATATATATATATACATGTACATGAGCATATACCTGCTCGTTACCTTGACAAACAAGAAAAAGCCTCCATCAAGCCAAAAGACTCCCTCCTCCAAATTTTGTCTTCTCCATCGTGCTAGTGATGCCGACCTCGTCCTCCTCTATGATGTCGATCACCGCGGTAGCCCCCGTAGGGCTCACCTCTCCTATCGCCGCGGCCTCTATGCCCACCGCCCCGATAACCACCTCCTCCTCGGCGCCCACCACCGCCTCCATTACCACCACCACCGCCGCCGCCGCCGCCCTCCCTCCCGTCTCGCGGGCCGCGCGGCTCCGGCGGCGGCGGTACGGGCTCCTCGATCTCCATCTCGTACTCCTCGTACTCCTCGTTGAAGAAGACGCCGACGGCGTCGTGCTCCGCCTTGGCGGCCTCTGGGTCGAAGACGAAGCGCATGGTGCCATCCTGGCCGCGCGCCGAGCGTCCGCGCGCCGACAGCGCCAAGTCGCCGAGCGTCAGCGGCATCTTAGTTGTCAAAGTCTCGGAGGGCGCGTCAATCTCGCACTTTTGGCAGTGGTACAGGAAGCGCGGCGCGGCGGAGGCGTCGAGGCCCTGGTTGAGCTGGATCTTGATGTCGATGAAGCGCGCGAGGTCGAAGCGCGCGCCGAGCTTGGTGGCCTTGTGGTTCTGGACGTAGAGGTCGAGGAGGTCGAGCATGGTCTCGACGACGGGTGCGCGGGCGTCGCAGCGCTGCGAGTGTTGCCGTCGCTGAGAGAAGCCTTCGATGCGCTCGAGGAGGAGCGCCTGCTCATCGCCGGTGGTGGTGAGGCGCGCAGTGAGCTCAACAACAGCCATGGCCATGGCAAAGGTGGTGCGCTTGACGGGCACGAGCGTCTTGTACATGTCGATGCACATGGCGTAGGCGGTGGCGTAGAAGGTACGCGCGGTGGCGGAGGCGGTCGTGTCTACGGATGGGCCAAGGATTCGTCGGATCACCTTGACGAGTAGCTTCTGTGGGTAGCGCGTGCGAAAATCGAAGCCAATGGTCTCGAGGATGTGGCGCTCAAGGCCGATGATGATTTTGCCGTTTTGTTCGAGTATCTGCGGGGCGAGGAGATTAGTGGTGCTGTCGTGGGCAGTATTTTGCTCCTTCTCCTGCGGGAGAGAAGAGAGGGACGGGGAGAAGAGGTCGCACCTTGTCATCGGTCGATACAGGCTTGTCCGGGTTCTTGACCGCGTAGGCAGCAGCGAGTATGTCCTTGGACTTTTTGATGGTGTCCTCGACCTTGCAGGCCACAAACAGCGACGCGAGCGCGGCGTCCTGAAAGCTGTACTCGGCGTCACGGTAGTTGAGGCGGAACTTGTGAAAGTATATGCAGGCGGTGTCGAAGGTTCGAACGGGCCTTGAAGAAGAAGCCGACTGGGTTAGTCAACGGCTCCATGGAGCAGCAGAGCAGGGTTGATGAGCAGCCATCTTGAGAGACCAGACGTACAGTTTGAGATGCTCCCGCACATTGTCAATGAGCTGGACGCCCTGCAGGCGGTAGTTGTCCTCGCGCGCAGGGTCGCAGCCGTTGTGACGGAACATGCGCCGGATGCGCGTCTCGGACGAGTACTGGTTAGAGCTGGAGATGAAGCCCGGATGCGGGCCGACTTTGGGCTTCACCGCGGTGCCGTTGGCTGACGCCGTCGGCTTGTTGGCTGGTTGCGTCATGGCTGTGTATTGATCGGCGGGTGTGCGCGGGTAGGTTGTTCAAGCAGCGAGCGAGGCGCTGCGTATTCGAGGGGGCTCGTGATTATTGGGGTATCATGTCGCAAGGGGAATACTTGTTGGATTTGGAACGGAGAATAGGGTCTTTGAACGTTGGTGTTTGCTGGTCGGAGAGATGATAATGGCTGATGTATGTTGTGTACAGAGGCATGTTTGATTAGGCCGCTAGAAAAGAAGGAAAGCAGGAATCCTGAATGTGAGTGGATCTCGGTCGGAAGTGGAGCGTGGGGTCGGTCCCGGTCCGGAGCCTGGACTGCAAGAACGCCTGTCATGCAACTACAACACGTGGACGACTGTGCGAGATGATCTTTTCCATGACATTAACTACGAAATGATGCCGAAATATAGACAAATATGTTCTAGTATTTCCTAGTATAAAATATCATCTCTATCCTGCTTGCCAGAGTCTGCCCAGGCTGGCACCTGCGCGCAGTCAAGGACCAGTTGTAAAGCGACCAAACATATCGGGCTTTTGCGACAATGCGCCATTACATCATGCATGCCACTTCTCGTTTAGCAGCAAGTGGTGGCGTCGGGACCGTTGCCGCCAGCCCAGTCGAAGATGATGAACTTGTTGAACTTGATGTTGTTGTTGGAGTAAGTCTGGCAGCGCCAGCCGAGGCTCTATAAACTTGTCAGCAGCGAACTTCTCTCCCGCTCAATGAATCCAAGCTTGACTTACGGTGCAGCCGTTGCAGACGCGGACACAGCGGTTGGTCGAGGCACGGAAGTTGTACGAGTTCCAGTTGCCCGAGTTCGAGCCCCTGCTTTGGTCAGTCACTGATGATTTGAGCTTGGTGGGTGCAAGAGTCTGTCTTACAGAGAGGTCTATGGGTCAAAAGTGTTAGTAGTCTGGTTCAAAAGTTGATGGCCAAGTTGTTGTACATACCTTGGCGGTGCAAGAACCACCCATGTTGGTCCCGCTGCAGGCCTTCATCTCGACGGCGCTGGCGCAGGCAGCGAGGAAAGCGGTGGCAATGGCAAACTTCATGTTGACTGACGGGAGAATGTTCTATATGAAGAAAAGTAGAAAATTGTATAGATGAGACTGTGAGAAGAGGCTGGTAGTAGAAGGAGTAAAGTGATTGGGGTCCTGTCGACTTCATTCCCTGGGGCTCACCCTGCCTATTTATACCCGTGAGCCAGCTTCTTTTGCCGGCATTGAGCAATCCAACACATCGTATTCAACACGATCGACTCGAGTCTCTATTCAGAGCTGAAAACTGGCCCCTCTTGAGCTGGCAATGGTGCGGCCCTGGGCGCGCATCATGCCCTCACCTCGACTGATGCTACGATGCAGCCAAGACGAGAGTCAGCACTTGGCAGGGCAGGAAGTCGGTACGTTGAAAAGTCTTGATTGGTTCTCCTCTCTTACCCAGTTCGAGTGTAACTGCCGCAGCCCCGATTCGGCTTGCGGGCAGCCTTTCCCCCGACCTCCCTCGGCTCGGTCGCGAAGCCGGAGTGGCCCCGCGAATGTACGGGCAAGGCAGTCCCTACTAAACATAACCCGATAGAATAAGATAGATACTCGACTGCAATCTTATCGGTGCTACGATATTCATTGATCAATTCGATTCCTGGAACTTTGCAGTACTTGCCTCCGCGTCGGACTGTCGCTGGCTGCGATCCGACGATCACCGCCCGCCTCGTCGCGCTGTTTGCCCATTCTCGCCATGCATGAAGCTGCCGGGATCATCATAGCGGTTGCTTGGCACAGAACTCGACTTCCAATCAACCCAAGTTGAAAACGGGGGAGCTGAAAGAAGCACCAGTTCAGTCCACCCTCGCTGCAACCTCGAGAAATAGGCATAAAACTGTACTCTAAAAAAACAACACGGTCTCTCTCTACCTTCTCAAAGAGGCATCGTGGCGGTGCATCAGAGACATGTTCTCTTCTTGCCCTTCAGCCTCACTTTGGCTATTTCCTGTCGCCAAGTAATGGGGGCGCACTGGGTTTGGGTAAGGTGATGGCAGGCTGGCTTTCAGCCCAGTCTTGGCATGAGGAGAGGGCAAATTGAGATCCCCGCATGGGCTTTGGAGGCGCATCACGCCCACGATGGGCCCGATTTAATAGGCTTGATGAAGAGATGTAAGATTTCCCATTGATTTAGGCCGGTCATTGCGGTCTAGACCGACCACGCGCCGCAAAGTTGGCCGCCGAAGTCCCTGTCGTATCTCCTACAGGGTACCGTGGGCAAATGGGGTCAACGTGCGTTTTGAAGCGTCGCTCGCGAAGTTGTATTGTCTGTTTTACATTGACTAGGAAAGGCGGAGGTATTCCGTCAAGCTAGAATAGGAAGGCAAGTAACAGATGGGGTTTCAAGATCTGTATGCTTCCCACATACCATGGTCTAGGGTTAGGGCGCGTGGACGACTAGCTGTCTTAGCATGATGCTATACACAAAGTATAGAGAACAAGGTTCGGGTTTGATCAAGTAACTGGTCATACAATACAGACACGTATGTATCTAACCAACTGGTCTCCCTGCCACCTGGCAGTCTAGTTTAAGTCACCTACTCATAAGAATGCGGGCGGCAACCAACATGCATGTACCTCTCTGGCACCTATTTAGACTTTGGGAACCAAACCAACAACTTGAGTAGACTTTTATTGCATCATAATATTGCTGTGGCCACGTATTCTTTAGAAGATCTAAACGTCAAAGCCTTGTATATAAAGCCTTCTTCGTTCCACTAAGGTATACTGAGATCTTTTCCTTCTTCAGTGCTTCCGCACTCGCAAGTGCCACTCCTTACTCTTCTCCTTTGTCTTTTCTAATTAACCTCTCTCACTTTATTATTCTCTCGTCTAATGACGCCTTCCTTTACCTGCACATGTCAAAGCGCTACTTTTCGGTCGCTCTGACCTACATATCGGAATGCAGACATTCGCTTCACCACAGATGGCACACGCATAACATGTTTCCATGATGCATGCAGCCACATCTTTCCTGATATCCCGGACACATACAAAGGAAAGGAAGAAAGATACACACGAACACCACAGTCTACGCTCCTCTGGCATAGCCAAAGCCATCAAAGCATGGCACCCTCTCGATTGCGAACTACGAAGGAAGCACATACAACATCTACCAACATCTACCAACAAACAAAACCAATGAACACTATTTAGTTGCCAAGATTTTCGAATCTAGTCAACCAAAAACGCTCAGATTATATGAGGAGTATTCTTTATACTAGCCGACCACAATCTCGAATATTTAAAAATATTTCAATAACTTAACAACTTAACAACGACAAAACTTCCTGGCTTTGGCATGACGGGGCATGTCCGAGCCTGACGAAAGGAGGCGCTGTCCAAATACCCGTTCGATATTTCAAGTCGGCTACGAACACGAACTGCTTCACATTATTTAATTCGAACAACAAACAAAACCTGTTTCTTCTTCTTCTTCACAGGTCACCAGGGCTTCAGGGGCCACGGGGGGTCTCTGTGAGCACGAGGGTCTATTCGCTTGGAGGGGTTACGGCTGACGATGGGGATTCCTGTGCGTCTTCTTTTGTTGCAAAGAGGATCCGGGGTGGCTGGGCTGTCACATCAAAGGGGGCAGCTTGTCGCCGTATGAAAAAAAGTCGAAAATTTTACTAGAGAGAAAAAAAACGCTGGGAAAAACAAAAACTAAAAAAAAAAGATGGTAGAGCAGATTTACTGTAGAATATATGTTTTGCCATCGGTCCGCTTTTGCCAACAGCCAACCGTGATATTACTGAAAACAGCGGACTGTAAATGGACAAAGCAAAGAGTGCTTTAACAAGTAACAAAAGTCATCTTGACCCTCTTCATACATTCCACAGCTCTTCTTGGGAAGCTCGGCCCTGATAGCCTCTTTCAATAACCGAGCAGCCCTAAGTACATTAGACTCGGCGGCATTGTAGGGTGCCTACTGATGCACGGTGTCTACTGTATGTAACATTATGGCGGCCGCCACAATGCGCTCCATACATATCCTGAATATCAATATGTGATTGAAGGCTTAAACAGCGAGGCAATGGAGCACGATGGCGGATTTCCATCATCTACTACGTATGCTGTTTCCGGTAGACGCAAAATCGACTCTTCAGGTGGTGTGCTCTCACGCACAGTCTTGTACGCTCGAAAGGAAGCACAACGTTCATAACGTCGCCCTGATGATGAGTAAATCTCAGCATTTGATAACTGGTAGAGAAGTGAAGAGTTGATTAGCTAGCACGCTAGTATAAATTACAGCTGAAATACCCATTGCCAAGATGCCATCTATTACCGCTTGCCTACAGGCAAACATTTTTCTTCCAAACACTTATGCCACAGATTCCATGACACTTCATCAAATCAACGTCTCTACATAAGGCTTGCAAAACCAGCCCGCTGGGCCTTCTTGACAAGCGTCTTGACTTCTTGCGAACGAGCGCGGGTCGTAACCATGAGCGCGTCGGGAACGTCGACGATGACCAGATCGTCAACACCCAAGCAAGCAACAAGACGGCCCGAGCCGGGCACGATGATGCCACCAAAGGTCTGCTCGGACACGACGAGCTCGTGGTCGCCGAGAACGCGGGGGGCGTTGGCTTCGGCGGGAAGCATCTCGGAGAGGGAGGAAAAGTCACCAACGTCGTCCCAACCGAACGTGGCGGGGATGACAGCGACCTTGCCCTCGGCGGCCGCGGGCTCGGCAATGGCATTGTCAATGGCGATCGTCTCCAGAGAAGGCCAGACCTCGGCGAGGACGGCGGCGCGCTCAGCCTCGTTGTCCCAGACCTTGGCAATCTTGACAAGGCCGGCGTGGAGAGCAGGGCAGTGCTCCAGGACCAGCTCCATCAGGGTGGCGGCGCGGGTGACGAACATACCGGCGTTCCAGCGGTACTCACCGGAAGCGAGGTACTTGCCGGCGGTGCGGGCATCGGGCTTCTCCTTGAAGGAGCCGACGAGACGGGCGCTGGGGGCGCTGGGATCGTTGAGGGTCTTTCCGAGCTGCACGTAACCGAAGCCGGTGGCGGGGTGAGACGGCGCGATACCAATAGTAACGAGGTAGCCCGCCTTGGCGACGTTGGCAGCTTCGCGCACGGCGCCGAGGAAGGCGTCCTCACCGGAGATCATGTGATCGGCGGCGAAGGAGCCGATGATGGCATCGGGGTCACGCTCGGCGAGGATGGCAGCGGCGAGACCGATGGCGGCCATGGAGTCCTTGGGGCCGGGCTCGGTGAACAGGTTGTTGTTCTCGAGCTGGGGGAGCTGGCCCTTGATGGCCTCGGCATGGGCAGGGCCGGCGACGACGGTCATGCGAGAGGAGCCGGTCAGGGGGACCAGGCGGTTCCAGGTGGCCTGCAGCATGGAGCGGCCGGAGAGGGATACGTCGAGCAGGAACTTGGGGTGGTTCTTGCGGGACAGAGGCCACAGGCGGGTGCCGGCACCACCAGCGGGGATGACAACGTAAAAGCCGGGAATCTCATAGTGAGGGGAGGCGGTGGTGAAGAGAGGCTGGTCGCCGGGAGGGCTGAAGGTGAGAGTAGAGGCCACGCGGGGCAGGGAGGTGGCGGAGAGGAAAGGCGATGAGGTCTCCAGGCCGGGGGAGGGGGCGGAGAGGCTGAGGTTGCGGTTGTCGTACTTGGACTATGCCATGCCAGTCAGTATAAACTATACGAGGCATTCAATTTTGAAATGCTCAATGAAAAAGACTGCTTCTCGTGAGATGCATGCTACACTCAGCGAGTGAAGTGTAGCGCCATTGGAATTGACAAGTGGAGCACCAATATCGAGAAAGGAGTCGCATCACATTACCTACCACATTGTCCTGGAGGAGTCGCTCCATGTTTGCATTCTGGGTGCGCAGAGCAGAGCACTCGATGCGAAGCTCGGAGAGCTCGGAATTCTATACCATTGTTAGTTTATCTTGACCTCGGGCGGGCTGAGCGCGCGCGCATAGGGCTGGCGAGACGGAGCTGCGGCGGCGATGAGAGCCTCCTCCCTCCGGCAAAAACAAAGTACACGGGGTGCAACCCACCTGCTTCTCAAGAGCACCCATAACTAGGCTCAGCTGGGCGGCAATGGCGGCGAGGGCCGACTCGGAGACGGACGACGCCATGATTAAAGTGTGTACAAAAAGTCTCGAGGTAAAAAAGAAAGACGAGATCGAAGCGAGAGACGAAGAAGCGAACAAGGCTGGTAAGAAGGATTGTCGTCAGGAGAAGGAATGAGAGGAGGCAAAGTCGAGATTGGCGCAGGTTATTAGTTAGGGAGCCAAGTCCTGCAAAGGTGTCCACTCGAACGTCGTATTGGTACCTGTGTCCAGGAGGCGGCCTGCAGGGAAATTTGCCCACCCTCTTGTTATTAGACTTTATGAGGGGACGAGCCTTTTTTCGTGAAGGGACGTATTTGGGACAGCGCTAGCAGGGTCTGAGCAGGCGTGGGCAGGGCGGCCAGGTTGGTTAGCTGGCGAGTTGGAGACAGAGGATGGGGCAGCCGGAGATGGGGCGAAGATTGCCTGACTTTTGTGTTCTCCTTTGAGCCAGGGGCGGCGCGCCAGTAGGGAGGAGCTCGGTCACGGGTCAATTCACTCCAACACGTCGCATACACATGTAGTTTACAGAGGACTCGAAAGTGAGGGCATCTCGAAAAGGCCAGATTCGGTTTCACCATACGTCTCACGTGATTGCGCCTGTTTGCAACTCTCTGTTCTACCCAAGTTTTCTGCCAGCTGGCGAGCTTTTTGCAAACGGACGCTGCCAGCTGACGAGCCGTTCTGGCGCACGCACCTTGCATGAAGGCTGCCCCACCGTAGTTCGACTGATCCCAACTTGTTTTGCTCTTGTTTACATACATCCCACTCCGTTACTCCAGCCAACTATTGAAACCATTATCCAAAAAAGTAACTGCTTCATCGCATTTTTTTTCAATCCACCTAGCGCCCATTGTACCGCTTCACATGATACCATCATCTTCATAATGAGACGCACCACGCCTCAGTCCGGGGAGCGTCCTTCCAGCCGCCAGGCAACAGCGGCGACAGCATCTTCACGAATGCGCGCAAGCACCTCGGCATTACCTCGCGCACCGCAATTTACGAGGGTGAGTCTGAACATTCGAAATCGCGCGGAGACAGCTAACCCGCCAATTTGTAGATTGCGTCGTTCCGCGCAAGCACACAGGCGACCGGTAACACTCTAGCTGGTGTCAACTCAAATCGACGACCTTCGTCCCAGCGCAGCCCCAGCCAGGCCGAATCAACACGGCCGAGTTCTCGTGATAGCATCAAAGAGAACCTCGCCCCGCCAGATGCCGACGAATATGAAAAATATAGACGAGAGATTGAGTCTCTCAAGGCCGAGATTGGCACGCTGCAGTACCGCATGCAAACAGCCGACTCGGAAAAGGAAATCGCCCTTTCACAACAGAACAACAAGGTTGAGCAGGCGAGAAGGCGAGAGCAAGATGAATCGCAGAAACGCCAGATTGCAGAAGCTGCACAAAGTCGGCTGGAGGCACAGCTTGAGGAAATGCGTTCCGAGCTCGACGGCTTGAAGGACGGAAGCGAACAGTCAACCAAGGACATGGAGCGCAAGTACCGCGCTGCCCAGAACGAAGCCAGTCTTGCCCAAGAGGAGCTGCAAGACATGATGATCGCCAGGGATGATGCGGAGCGAATCAGCAAAAAGAAGCTCACTGACCTCGAAACACAATTGTCGGCACTTCAACGAGCGACCAAGGACTACGACCACGACAGCCACGCACGCGACGAGATCATTCAACAGACCCAAGCCCAGGTGGCTGAGCGTGATTCGCAGATCGCAAATCTCGAAGCTGACGTGCTGCGTCTCAAAGCGCAGGCCGGTGACGCCGACACCATGCTGGCCATCAAACGGGAGCTGTCTGAGCAGGTGCAACATATTCGAGCCCTGGAAAGCACCAACCGTGACCAGCTGTCCGAGCTCAAGCACCTACGGTCTGTCAATAAGGCAGTTGAGGTCGTAGAGGAAGAAAAGAGGACCCTACAACGCAGAGTGGAGGCTGCGGAACTTCTCGAGGCTGAATTGGCTGAAGCTAGGCTACAAAGACAGCGCCTTGAAGATGAAAGACGCTCATGGGCATCATACTTGGAAAGCTCGACTGGCTTCGAAGGTGTCAAGTTTGACTCCCCAGAAGCCATGGCGCGAGCATTAGCAGAGGAGCGCTATACTACGGCAAACTATGTCGATCAGGTTGGCGCTCTGCGTGGCGAAATCAATGCCTTGCAAAACACCATCCAGTCAAACGAGCAGGAAAGAAAAGGGCTGCAAGAAGAGCTGGCAAATGCGAAAGCGTCGGTCACTGCCTCCTCGGCAGACAAGACACGCATGCGTCTCGAGCGGCAGAAGGCTCTCGCGCTCAAGGAGGTCGAATACTTGCGCGCTCAGCTGAAAGCCTTTGATACAGAAGATCAGACCATGCAACCAGAGCAGTTTGACGAGGTCCGCGTTAGCCGCGTCCAGGAACTCGAAGCTCTAGTAGACAACTATAAGTCTGAGCTGGAAACTGTGCATGCTCAGCTTTCCTCCACCGAGCCGGCTCCTGTCACACCAACAACGCCACAGCCGCTGGCGGGATCCAAGCGCTCCCACGCTAGCAATGACAACAGCGAGCAGCTCGGACAGCTGACGCGCAAGAACCGCAGCCTGCAGGAAGAGCTCGCTAGCTTGCAGACCAAGCTAGCCATGCAAGAAAAAGAGCTCAGTGTCAGCCGCGAGCAGCTCACAGTAGCTAAATCGCGGGGCCAGACGCGCGTGCTCTCGCTCCGCTCCAACCCGACAGCGGACCACGAGGCTATCAAGCGCGCGACGCTCGAGGCGCTGCGGAAGGAAAACAAGGACCTCCTCGCGACGCTCAAGTCTAAGCATGGCAAGGCTACGACAGTGGCCTACATTCCAACGTCCGTACTCGGTGCCATGGAGCGTGAAATCGCCGCCGCCAAGGCCGAGACGGCGTCGGCGCAGAAGTCCGCGCGCCGCCTGAAGGAAGTCTGGGGCAGCAAGTCGCACGAATTCAAAGAGGCCATTTTCTCGACACTGGGATGGACGGTGACCTTCATCCCTAACGGCAAGATGCGCGTTGAAAGCACCTTTTACCCGTCCAAGACCGACGAGCACGAGAACTCGATCGTCTTTGACGGCGAGCGCGGCACCATGAAAGTCGGAGGCGGACCCAAGAGCCAGTTTGCACAGCGCATCGCTGACCAGATCGGCTTCTGGGTCCGCGAAAAGGGGTGCATCCCTGGGTTCCTGGCTGCGCTGACGCTGGAGTTTTACGAGGAGCATAACAGCAACAAAGAGCAGCAGCAGCAGTAGGGGCTCGTTGGGCGCAGGCTGTGTATATACCGGATGAGTTGGACATTTATTAGGCTACTTTTATTGTATATCTTCACTGGGAAAACTACTGAAAGGAGGGCGATTGTCTTGCATTTTTGGGGGCGTTGAACAGAAAGGACCTAAACTAACCATCAGACCATGTCAAATATCACCGAGGCGAAAGATTACCATCTATGAGAAATAGAATAAGCAGAAATGATAATTTCTACACAAGTGTATTGATCTAAGAACTATTCGATACAACAACATGGCTACATGATACAAATTAAAATGAAAAACGATAGGGGGCTAGGGGTAGTGCTGATGTTGGGGGGTAGGGAGTAATGTGTAAAAGACGGACGCTCAGGAGGTGACAAACGGAGAGTGGTGGCCCTTGCTGGAAAAGCACGGGAGGGAGTGATACTATCAAACTGTAAACAGAAAAAGAAGCGAGAAAATGACAGAGAGAGCGAGAGAACGAGATGATGGTCCTATGTACGGATAATAGAAAAGAGGATCCCAAAGCACACCAGCATTAACCAAGAAGAAACGCAACGCAACACCACCCGAGGGAATAAATTTTTTTTTCTTCTTTTGCGTTTTGATTAATTGCTCTCGTATTTGCCGCTGACGAGCTTCTGCGTCAGGGGCACGTCGACCCAGCAGCTGTTTGGCGTGTCCGGCGCGGCGTCGGCGTCAGCAAAGGGGTCGCTCGCGGCGGCTGAGGCCGCGACTTCCTTGCCCTTGGCCTCAGTGAGGCGAGCGACCGAGATGCCCGAGGCGGTGGCGACGGGGCCGGACGTGACGAATTCCCAGCGGGCCTCGACGCGGCCGGGTCGGGGCTCCGCGCCTTCGGCCCCCAGAACGCGGCAGACGATCTTGTGGGCGGCGGCGGTAGCAGCCTCGTCGGAGCCGGCTTCGGGGAGGACGACGTCGCCGAGGCGCCAGTAGACGAGGTGCCTGTCCTTGAGGTGTGTACCGCTGGGCTTGGTCTGGGCGCCGACGGCGCGGCCGTCGTAGGTGGCGACAATAACCACATTGTGCAACGTCAGCGGACCGGTGGGCAGCGCACACGCCGGGTTGCGCCGGTACTGCAGCAGCAGGCCGAGCTTGTCGCCCTGGGGCTTCCACGCGGGCTTGAGGAGCAGCGGCACGAAGTCGCTGAGCGCCAGCGGGTTGCCTTCGTCTGCGAAGACGCGGTAGGAAAACGCCGTCGCCGTCCTGGGGATGTGTGACAGCTCGAGCGAGAACTGGTCCGGGTGCTCTATCGACGCGTTTTGCACAAAGATGCGGTTGGGGCCAATCTTTTCTAGACGGGCAAAGTTGTTGATACGGATCGTTTCGTGGGCTAGTTATGGGGTTAATGAGAAGGGGGTTGCTGGCTTGAATTTGGTAGGAAATGCTTACTCTTGTCGTTGGAGTCGTTGCTATTGTAGGCAAAGGCAATCTCGCCCGCAATGGCAACATTCTTGATTTCGCCTTCTTCGAACTGGGCCGACACCGTTTCGATTATGGATGAGTTGAGGCCAGGGCTGCTCATCTCAGGGTGCTTGATGTGAGCAAAGTTGCCGAGCGAGGTGCCCGACCGGACGGACTGCGAATCCGAGACGCCCGCGATGCTGGGCTCCGAGGTTAGCGTCGAACCCAAGGTGGTGGGCTTGGGCGTTGGGAGGGAGGCGAGCGAGCTGTCAGAGAGCGCGTCGGGCAGACCGCCCGCCGGGTTGTAAATAGTATTCCTAACGTCCCGGCGGCCGCGAACGGTGCGCGAGCGCTGGGCGGTCGGGAGCTTGAGGGTGTTGGCAACGCTGGAGAGGGCCGCCTCCTTCTCGTCGGGATCTTCCTCAGAGATGGGTTGGTTCTGGATGCTCAGCTTGAATGGCTGTTCTGAATCATCGCTGGCAGCTTCTCGTTGCGCCTCGCTGATGGGGTCGTGCATGGGCGCCCTGACGCTGAAGCCCTCCGCATCCTTTTTCGGTGATGAGGCCTCGCCGGTGGAGGCTTGTGAGGACTCGAAATGGCCGGCTAGAGATCCGTTCGTGCCCGTCGGAATTGGCAGCGCCGGAGCGTCGTCGTCGATATTGGTGAGGCCATTGGGTCTGTCGCCGCCGGTCTTGGGGCGAATGGGTGAGGCGGGCCCATCTTCAGCGAGGGAAGACAGTCTGGTCGATTCGTTGAGGTTACTCGCAGAAGCCCTGGGCGAGATGCCACGGCCACTGCTGCCTAGGCGTCCGAAATTGGTCGCGCCACCCTTCTGAGACCCAAGCTGCCCAAAGCCACCGTGGACACTTTGGCGACGTCGTCCACCGAGGATCGTTCCGAGTCGTCGAAGTTTGGATTCTAGGTGACAGTGACATTAGCTGTGGGCCCCCCCTTGTGTATAGCATGGATGATATTAAGCGGGCAGTGTCAGGTACCTTTTTGAGGTGCTGGGGATTGATCAAAGGAGTCCTCTTCGGGCACTGATTGTGGTACCGATGGCGTAGGGGTAATGTTATTGTTCATAGTGTTTTCGCGACTGACAGCTGCTGGCGTGCCCGGAGCCTGGGAAGCATTATTCGCGCCAACTCCGACGGAGGAGCGCCGTGTCGAGCTTCTAGTGGGAGCCAGTGGCCGGTCGCCAATAGTGCCTTGAACGAAGCCCCGAATCTCTGACTCTGTCTCAATCTCGATGGTGACGGCAAGCGTCTCTCCGGCGATGGTCTGTGTCCGTTGCGCCTGGTCGGACTCGTGGGTCTGGTATTGCGTAAGGGCGTCGCGTAGCTGATTGACACGCGACTCGTCGAGAGCCTGGAGCGTCTCAAAGACGAAGGGAGCCTGAGAATCCCACTCCTGCTGGGCCGACTCGAGTCTCATAGAAGCGGCATCGATTTTCTGGGCGCTCGTCTTGCCGCCCTTCTTATTGAGCTTGTCGGCCTTGTCGCGGGCGTCTTCGAGGTCCTTGCCGAGATTGGTCAGGTTGGAAGAGATTGTTTGCATGTTCTGTACGTCGTTTCGCTGCGGGAAGGCGCGTAGAGGCAGTTCAACATCCCGCTCGATGCCGTCCGCGAATTGGTGGTGAGACGCGGCGATGCGCTCGACGGCGCCGAGGATGCGAGCCCATGGCGTTTGAAAGACGCTGCACCGGTGGAATTAGCATGGGAGTAATGTGAGATTAAAAAAAAAGCCAACCAGGGAGCGCTATGGCGACATACCCGAGCTCTGACTGCGCATTGGGGACTCTAAACTGGGCGAGCTTGCGCAGGCCTGCGACATATTGATCTTCGATGCGACGGCGTTCCTAGATGAGTGGATCAGTCAGTTAGCAACCAGAGAGACGAGATCAGCTCGCAATCTCAACGGGTGAAGTGCATCAAAGTAATTGGGCTTGCATTGGTAATGTCGTACCTGAAGCCAGTCGGCGATTTCGTTGTTTATCTTGCCGATGCGCTTGACCCGGTCGTTGAGGAGCTGCGCGGCCTGATTCGGCTGGAGATGCGGCTAAAGCACCAGTCAGTTACACAAGCTAAAAATCATGGCGCCCTCCCTCAAAAGCCATTGTCCTAGGGCATGGCAGCCGGGAGGAAAGCCAGCAGACGCACCAGCATGGCCGGGTACTCGGCCCTGGCGAGGTCATCCATTGCGGGGGGAGGGATTGCGTTGGCTGCAGCGCTCGGCGGCGGCGGGAATACGGATACTCGGTAGCTCTACAGACGAGGGAGACGGCTCGAGGACGATGAGAAGAGTGAGGAAAAGGAGACGCGGTTGTGGGAGGGTGGCGATGCCCACGGAAAACACAGAGGATGGGGTTTCTGGCTGGGTCGTTAGTAGTTAGAGTGGCTGTCTTGGTCATGACGAAGTCTGGGGAGGGCGAGAGGGAGCTCTTTGGGGATGAGGCTAGTAATTGTGGGGCAAGTGTTCGTTGCTGGTGAGCTGTTGTCGTTGTGAAGCCACAGCGGGCCACAGTGGACTACAGTGGACTTTTGGCCTCATTACAGCGGGCAGCGACGAGCTTCAGCGTGTTCTGGACCATCTGCAGCCAAGCGGCTCGCAGCCACACCAACTCAGCGTGAGACTGCGGGAAGTAAGTTCCAGTCCAGAAACGAAGCATCAAAAAAAAAAAAGAAAGAATTTAAGATGTACATTAAATGTCAGAAAATGCAAATCAAAGCATACAATTTTCTGGAAATTAGTTACCGTTATTTCGATTCGTAGACCTCCAATCCTCTCGACATTCTTGCTCATCTTCTCCACTGCTGCTCCTGGTGGAACTCCATCACCAGATCGTGACACCTTCATCACACAACCATGGCCGCCACTCAACACGATTGGCATTCCGCCGTCTCACTCACTGATCGCTATGACACTGTGAGATCCATGTAAGCCCGTTCCCATCTACCGTGCTACTACACACAGCCCGGCCAACCAACAAGCCCCTTCAGCCAAGGAGCACTGCCCGATGGCTCCATCACCACCGCCATGGCCATTGAGCAGGCCGCATACACAGATTCAACGTCCTTGGTAACTGACCACCCCTAAGAAGCTCCGCCATTGTATCAAAGCTTATGTGCTCATCGTGGATCTGCCACAGGAAGAATATACAGCCGCGTGTAGCTCAGCCACAAGCGCCAAAGCCGCCTCAACAGACGCCGCCGCTATGGAAACGCCCAGCGGCGACACGCGCATAGGCTCATACGCCAACTGCACCCCCATCGCCGAGGGCGTCACTTCCACCGTCTACCGCTCCGCGGACGGCGCGACCGCCCTCAAGGTCATCACCGCGCACCACCCGCTGCCGCCCCACGACCCCCAGCGCGAGGTCCGCGTGCTGCGGCTGCTGGCAGGCTCGCCGCGCACCGTCCCGCTGCTCGACGCCTTCCGCGACCAGTCCCAGCAGCAGGTCCTCGCCTTCCCGTACAAGCCGCTGACCCTCGAGGCGCTGCTTCTCGACACCAAGGCGGCGGCCCTGTCGCCGGCGCAGGTCCGGTCCATCTTCGGCGACGTGCTGCGCGGGCTCGCGCACGTCCACGAGCAGGGCATCGTGCACCGCGACGTGAAGCCCTCCGCCATCCTGCTGGAAGGCCCGTCCGGGCCCGCGTACCTGTCCGACTTTGGCACGGCGTGGCACCCGACGCTGTCGGCGGGCGCGGAGCCCGCGGCCGCCAAGATCCTAGACATCGGGACGGGGCCGTACCGCGCGCCGGAGGTGCTGTTCGTCAACAGGGCGTACGGCGCGGAGGTGGACGTCTGGGCGCTCGGCGTGATGCTGGCCGAGTGCGTGATGGCGCCGCCCCGACCGCCGTTCGAGTCGCGCCCAGCGCACGAGGACGGCAGCCAGCTCGGGCTCATCCTAAGCATCTTCAAGACGATGGGCACGCCGACGCCGGAGACGTGGCCGGAGGCGGAGGGGTTTCAGGTGTCGCCGTTTGAGATGTGGACGGTGTTCCCGCGGAGGTCTTGGCAGGAGATACTGCCTACCGTGGACCAGGACTGGCGGGATGTGATCGCGGCCGCGGTGCGGTACAGCAACCGCGCGACGGCTCAAGAGGTACGTGATTGACAGACCCCTACACCGGTCACAAAACGAGAATCTAACAAATCGCAGCTTTTGCAATACAAATGCATTCTATGATATATTGCCATAAATTATGTTTCCCGTGTAATTCTATCTATCGCAATACCCAAACCGAATTCACTGCCTCCTCTTTTGCGAGTCTGCGCCCAAGTAATCGATAGGATTTCTGCACAGCGGACACGTGTTTTGGTTGCTGGTTTGGAACCACTTGTACAAGCATGTCCTGTGAAAGAGGTTCTTGCACGTCGTGCAGCGCTTGTCTGGCATGCGCTTGTCCGTCGAGATGATGCTGTAGCAGATGGCACACTCGGACTGGCCCCGGAGCGCGCCGACAATGTTGCGCTTGAAGACCTGCAGTCCATCGATGATGCTGCCGTTGGAGAAGGTGATGACGACCTGCGTCGTCATGATCCAGCTCTGCCACTTGCGGTCCGTCACGGCCACGCGGTTCAGGCTGGCCACCGTCACACCCTCGATTGGGTAGCTGGCTGGCACCTTGATGACGATCGAGGCCAGCGCCTCGTCCACCTCATAGCCTGCCGTCACCTCGCGCGCGGGCTTGGAAACTCTAACCTGCAGTTCCTGTTCGTCCGCCGAGGGCGGCTCCTGCGCCTCTGCCCACTTCTGCACGTCGTCGAGGTTGTCGCCGATGATCAGCGGCGAGTAGTACTTGGTTGTCCAAGCCTCGACGGCGATGCGCGTCTGCTTAGAGCGGCAGTCAAGGTACCACGTGCGGAACAGCCCAGGGGTGTACTTGAGCACCAAGTAGTAGATATGAACCAGGAGCCACTGCATACTCCTCTCCTCTGTGTCCGCATCTGCCAGCTTGACATCATAGTCGTAGATGTGCTCTGACAAGAGTCCCTCCTTATCTAGGTTCAAGGCATGTGCAGCCGAGTGGCCGAGCACATCAAACGTAAAGTCCAGCAATGGGCTGACAGAATTGTCCGTCTTTAAATTCTCGGTAAAGTCGGCCCGAACTTTAAATGATGCCCCGGAGAAGGCGTCAAAGACGAGCTTCCAGGACAGCAGATAGCATCGAATGGCTAGCGGAAACTGGGCAAGACTCTCGTCGGAGTAGCTGTCCAGCGTTGGGGCGTCTAGTAACAATGACACAAGCTCATCCGGCAGTCGAGCGTCTGTCTTATCCAAAAGAATGTCAACAGATGCCTGTTCCTGCTGCGAGGGGATCGCTCGGTGCAGCAGGCCAAAAGCGGCGGTTTGAACATCTCGCGATTCCGAAGCCATCAAAGCGTAGATATCGCCCAGGTCAG
Organism: Cordyceps fumosorosea ARSEF 2679; assembly: GCF_001636725.1. Classification (NCBI taxonomy): domain Eukaryota; kingdom Fungi; phylum Ascomycota; class Sordariomycetes; order Hypocreales; family Cordycipitaceae; genus Cordyceps; species Cordyceps fumosorosea. The sequence goes on along the minus strand of NW_017387317.1, from coordinate 109,485 downwards.
GAGTTTGGCGCACCGAAATCTTTTCAACCTCTCTTGATAGGACAGCCGTCACGATTTCTGCCGCAGGGGAATTTGTGTCGCGGAGGAGCTTCAGGGCCTCTACCAGTGCTGATGGCCTGTCGCTGGTGAATTCTTTGAGCGCATCTTCTAAGTCGTCGTTTGGCTCGGAGATGGTTTCAAGAACCCGTACCAGTTTTAGTGAAGCGTGCACCAGTGGCAACATATCGTCGACTTTATATTCGCATTCGTTGCGCCACGTGTCAAGGCAAAACGTAAGCGTCTTCTCCCAATATGAGCCGTATACGCCCTTCATGCAGGGTAGTAAGCTACTGAGAGCGCGGCATATCTCAGTGGAGGTCTCTGCGTCTATGAGCTCTGGTTCTTCGAGCCAGCTCGTAATCTGACGTACAGCGAATACGATACGGGTGTTCATGGCAGGTAGCCCTCCGATTTCGTATAGGCGGGAGCAGAGCGTAAGAAGTGACAATGTTGACTTTGTTTTTTCGCCATCAACAGCCGCGCCGGCCACGTCACTTATTAGCCGGTTGCAAAAGTTGTTGATTTGCTTCGACGCCTGCAGCGGCTCGCCAAACCCTGCAAGAATGGCGGCGCTGACAAGAACGGTGTTGGGGGTCGATTTGAGATATTCTGCTTTGACAAAGTGTTCTTCTAGAGAGGAAGACCAGCCTTGCGCCTCTGCGGTTGCCTGAAGAAGCTCGCTGAGCGCCCGGGCACTGTAAACAGCAGAAGCCGAGAGCGACTTTGACTGCTGAATTAGAAGGCCTGATAGCTCGCGAATAATTTCTGTTTCCGAGCTTCCCTGGCCATTTACCCACCATTCCTTCTCTGCCGTGTACTTGTTCAGAAATGATCGTAGAGAGGTGATGACGGTGTCTGCTTCGCGCATGCTTTCTTCAACCTCAAGATCGGCAAAGATTCCATGCGTATCACTAAGCGTGATTTGATCTGAGATGAGCTGCACGGTAATGCACTGGAGATACAGCAGCTCAACCAAGAACTGCGAAGGGAGTTTAGAGAGATCAATCCCGTCGGTGGTTAACAGTGACAAGTAAATCGCCATTCTTGCAGGGATAGAGCGCCCTCTTCGATCACGGGGCACGCGAAGGGTGTTCTTGGGAACATTGGACGATGAGTTGGACAAGATAGTAGCACCTCCGATGGGGCTAGTTATGGAGAGAATCGGGTTGATGTGTGCTTGAAAAAAGGGCTTCAGCTGCTCCATCCAAATATTGGTGCTTGGCAGCAAATCTTCCAGAGGTACATCAGCGGAGCTTGCTTCTTTCGCTTGCTTGACCAGAGTTTCAATGCTGTAACCCCGTTAGATGAAAATCTTTCATTACTTACTGGCGCAGCTACTTACTCGAGGGATTGAGGCGTTGCACGTTCAAGATTAGACAGGATAATGCTCACTGTGGGTAACTTGCCATCAGTATGCTGATCCATGAGAGCTCGGACTTTGGCCGCTTTGCCAGCAACAGAGACGTGTCCGTCGAGTTCTGACAAGCCAAGCAAGACGGTGACGAGCGAAGTGTGGAGGTCGTCGTCTTCGGACAGTATCTTCGGACTTCCACTAGCGATAATAGCCAAGACATCGAGAGGCTCATTAGAAGGCTTTTGCTGCAGCATGGAAACAGCATGTCGGGCGAGGGTCAGCAGGTTATCGTGAGAAAAGGTGCCAGAGCTCACGGCCGCCGCCAAGAGACTCCTGCTGCCGCCGGCACCGTCCGTAGCTGCGGTGGCCTGCTCCAAGATGCGAGTTTGTACAGCTTGGTGAGACAGCGCAAAATCCGAGGCAGCCTTCTGGGAGATCAAGCCAGCCAAAACCTCGTTGGCTTTCTCGCTTGCAGGGAGTGACATTGTCTCTGACACCCAGGCTCTCCAAGTGGACCTGTATAGCGTGCTGAGTCTATCGATGGATGAACACAAATCTAAGCAAGCCAAAAGTATCGGGGCCGAAGAAGACTCGACCAACTTGTCCATGTAGTCTTCTGCTGCGGCGAGCAGGAAGTTGGAAACGCGGACGCCAGCATCGCCTGAGAATAGATGGGGTACAGAGCGGAGCGCTTGCTCCAAGGTCTTTGCAGCACCAAATGGCTTCATGTTCCGGCTTTCAAGCAGAGATATGCATTGGGAAATGATGGTAAGAGAAGGCTGGTCTGCCAACTCTGACAAGTTGTCCGTCTTGGAACGTTGGTGTAGTTCCTTGACAAGCTGAAACCAACGACGACCCTCCTCTCCGACCTTCTCCTGGGAATTTTGGTGTTCTTTTGAAACGCTGGGAAGAGAGCCCGAGAGATGCGTGCAAAAGGTAGTGCTGAGTTTAGTGAGCTCCTCTTCCATGATGGAGGCAACAGCAGGAGACGAGCCTACCAGGGCGCGGTAGATGTAGCCCAAAGTAGCCAGGTCAATAGATAAAGGGCGGCTTGCGGGAGGAAATAGAAAGTTCTCGAAGAGAGGGAAAGTGTGTTCTTTGGCCAGTTTGCATGCATCATTTTCGTTCAGTGATTTGAGCGCTCGTTGAGCAGCATTGGAATAACATTTCCAACCAAGATGTGCGTTGGCACGAGGCTCTTCTCGATATTCAATACCAGAGCGGAGCGATTTCAGCAAATCGGATTCTGATTCCATAGTGACAGTACTGCGCGGCAATAGAGATAAAAGGGTATCTAGGGATTCCCAGTAGCTTGCCCGACTACCCTGCGAGCCCTTGGTAATGAAGGCACGTAGTCGTGCCGTGGGGGGCTTTTTGCTTTTGGCAGAAGCTTCCCAGATATCCGGGTGGCTTTGAGTGAGTTTCGCAAGAGCGAGGAGGTACTCTTCAGCGGACCCAGTTTGTGTAGTTTTGAGTCCACCTGTTATCATGGCCTGCCTGCACTCGACGGAGTCTGCATAGGGAAGTTTGCGATTGAGACACAGGATGAGAAGTTGGCAAGTACTTCTTCGCACTGATGGATCGGCGAGGGTGATGCTCTTCCAGACAGAGTCGCTAGCAAAGTACTCGTCATAGCTGTCCCGGCAGCGGGTCATATCAGAATCCTCCATTCGCTGAAGGAGCCTCAAGATTAGCGATAGGCTCGCGTTGATAACGCGGAAGTACTTGGCCTCGGCATCTTCTTTAGTTGTGGAGCGCTCATCACTCAAGATATCCTGGGTCTCCTGAATAGCCTCAAGCGCAAAGGCCAGGATCTGAGGCTGACACTTCTTCCAAAAGGCATCTGCCTTTTCGGGGCTAGTGAGGAAAGAGCCGAGGCCGTCGCTGGCAGCCCGAGATACGGCGCGATCGCGGTCGTAGAGACCAGCAAGCCATGCACCGACAATCTTGGGGATATGTCGTTCCATACGCTTACGCGCCGACTTCATCAGCTCGAGCTGTAAGTGGTGGGACTGCTCCCTGACGCGACGGGCATTATCAATGGATGCACGCGGATACAATTGCGTCTAGCTATGGTCAGATATTTACGCCACGATCCTACGCGGCAATGTGTAGACGACATGGGGAAGTTGTCTTACCCAGATATCAAGAATGGCGTCTTCTACCCCGCCATCCTTGTCGTGGGGCTGGGCCTGGACGTAGGCTAGCAGGTCATCAAGCGCCTTTGTCTTTGTTGTGCTGTCCTTTTTCAGTACGTTCTTGAGAGAGACGACTATATTAGGGTCCGCGATGGCAGCAAAGGAGGGCGGTTCAGCGAGATACGAGAGGGAGCTGCCGGAGCCCTGCCCGCCAAAGCCTGCGAAGCCGGTACCTGGGGCTGGGCGGCTGCCGCCAGCAGATCGTCCTTGGCCACGCTTCATGGTACAGTATGGCCTCGCGCGTGGTGTCCGGTGAAGTGTCGCGAGGATCAAGCGGCGTTGAAGGCGGGCGGCAGCTGAAGCTGGCGTGTCTTTAAAGGATTTTGTGATGCGGCTCAGTGACGTCTGGCACAGGCAGGTTGAGGCGTGTCTGTACCAGTAGAAAGTAGAAGAATTGTTAAGAGTGGGCCCTTGTCTGGATGGAGTCATACCGACAGCCAGGCTGACTGGAATATTGATGGTGAGGTTTTTCACCTGCCTGTATATAGATTGAAGAGAAAGACGAACGATTTGGATAGATTCAAGTTGACTACTCATACAATTTCTAGAAATACTGGGGTTTTCTCATTAACAAATCATGAAAACGGGTGGTGCTCTCGAGCACCACCATAGTACAACGGACTTCGACGCAGACGGGACCGTTAAAATCTTCGAATTGTATAGTTTCGAAAAATGAATCAACTTTTTTTTTTGAAACTCATATTTTGCCTGTTAGTTTTGTTGCGTTGTGTATAGTTTCACCTTCTCTAGGTCCTACTTTCTACCTAGCCTGTACGTACATATGATAGTCACAGCTCGAAACAATGCACACTATTAAGTACCTATATATACAAATCGGCCGTTATTTACGTTGAAGCCAGCGTAAAACCAACTGACAATTGCATTTGGATTTTTTCCTTGTTGTCAGTCCTTCAAGGATTTGTCGACAGAGACAAGGCATACCGGGTGGTCCCGCTTAGTTGCAACGATGCATTGCCCAGTCGTTGCAAACGGACATCACCAACCATCCTTTTCCATCAAACACGAGCACGAAGCATTGCGAATCACTTAAAGCATCCAGCCAGCTACCCAAATCTCGTCCATCATGGCGCTTATATTGAACGGCCGGGGACATGGCATGTTTGCGATTTAGCAGCGCCCAACGGAACTCGGTAGGATCTGCCCCCCTGTCTATCAACACATCCCTCCAGAAAGACGCCGACGGACTTGGCGGCGATGAAAGAGCCGTCATACCACGCAACAAACTAGCTTATTATACTCTCCGTACAGGGTGTTGCCAAGATTGCCCTCGCATGCGCCGGCATCTTCCGCCGCGTGAGCGGACCCGATCCATCTCCATGGCCGCACTCAAGGGAGGACGCTCCACGCGCACACGCGGCACCTCGTATCACTTCATCAATCGGCAGCTATCGAGAGTTTGCTGCGGGACGGCGTCCAGGCTGTGCTGCTGCCAAATTTAGATCGGCCACCAATACCATGACAGCGACAACGGACACTTCCCTGCCTGGCGATCAGTAATCACTCCAAGGAAGACTTTGTCTGCACATGAGCTGCAAGCTGCAAAGCACATCCTCGACTCGATTGCTGCTACATATGCAGCATTGAACCAACCCCTCGCGACAAGCCTCCTCATCTACTCTGCCCTTCAAGGATAGGACGGAACCTCCAGCCGAACGCCTTCTACCCCCTTGTCTCGCTCGACCGCCCCGGCCAGGAACGCTCCAGTCAGACCCTGCGCTGCGCTAAAGTCCGCCCTCTTGTTCCAGAGTTGTGGAGGCCCCTGTATCCGCTGGAGTGCCAGCTGCTGTCCAGAATACCAGATACGAAAGCCCTGTCTGCCGCTCGATCCCCGCGCCCATCCATCCATCGATCGCGTCTCTTCTCTCTTGTTTCTTCATCCTCGCCATCTCTTCAACCATCCTCTATGGTCCTTACGCGCCCTCTTCGCGACTGATCGACCAGCCGCGGCAATGTCGACTTCGATTACCACGACGCTCGCTTCGCTAACGCCAACGGCCGTGTCCACCACGCCGCTTCTAAATGGCACCAACTTCACAACGGGCGCCAACGCCACGGCCAATTTAACGGTTCTCGTCCTCCCCCAGCTCACGACGCAGTTTGTGCCGCCATCGCAATGCACCCCGGTTAAGAACTGGACTGCGGCCACGGTCTCGTACACACTTGGCGATAGCGAGGGAAACACCACATATCCGCAAATTCTGGTGCCCGTCACCAATGCCCAGTACTCCGCGTGCCAACCGTCTGGCTGGAACAATATTAACAGCAGCTACTTGTTTAGCTACAGCAAAGCCGTTTGCCCCAGCGGCTACAACTACAACCAGCTCTCCGATTTATTCAACAACCAGCCCAATACAGAAACTATTCGCACCACAGCCTACTGCTGCCCGAGGTAAGGAATGAGAGCTTGCTACATCCTACTGGCATATGCTAATGCGCACATCCGCAGCGGCTTCTCGTACTCCATGTTTTACGAAAGGGATATTATCGGAATATCCGGGGGTAACTGCATGAAAACGATCACGTTGACTCCTACTACGGCGCAAACCACGCCTACGACGACAGCCACCGACTCCTCAACCGCCCGCTCTGCCTCTGTGTCAGCGACAACCAAATCAGCCTCGATTGCAGCCAGGAATGCCACAAGCTCCCCACCACTCACGCCAGGACCCTCAGTAGTGACAATGTTTTACCAACCCTGGTTTATCGAGTGGGAAAAGAAGGATGCCTCTGAACTTTCACCGTCACCGCCGGTCGTGTCTGTGCAGTATCCAGTCAAGACCTGGGAACCAGGCACGGAAATCGACCCTAGCCTGACCAGAAAGCAAACCAACCCCGATGCGCTGGATAAAGGCTTGGGACAGATAATTGGCATCGTGGTTGGCTGCATCGCTGCCGCATTCGCCGGCATTTCTGCCGTCGCGCTCTGGTTCTGTGTTCGATCCCGGCGGAAAGAGCGACAGGCGTTTGAACGCGAAGAGCATCAGCTCCAAGAGCAAAGACTGCAACGTATTGGTGAATACCAAAGATCGCGATCGCCCACTGATGACGAGCCGCTACCCGTCTACGTCAAAGCGCGCGAGCAAGACAAAGCTACTGTCGCCGGCGTGGCGGTGCCTCCATATAAGGAACGCCCGAGCTCGGAGAGTTCACGGCACAGCCACCAGCAAGACTATCAAAATACATCTGAAGGTCGCAACGACATACATCAAGACACTGATGGACTAACAATACACGACCAACACACACTCGAGCATTCAGCACCAAACAACAGCACACAGGCACACAGTGGCGGGAACCGACGGCATTAATGAGAGATGAGGCAGAGACAGCTAGCGTCATGCGCGACAACGTGTATCGGACAACGAGCAACTAATACCATTGGATCAGGAAATAGCGAATTGAATTTTTACTTTCTTTTGACAACCGCCGGATGTCATCTTTTCCGCGTCTGGGAACATGCTTTTTTTCTATGTACACGTGCATCATTAGTCATGGCTCTTCTATCTGCATATACATTTATGCTGCTTAATCGTGAGTTTATGCTTCTGTTGTTTCTGAAACTCCCATCAGCGCCGCGCCCCTCGCCAGCTCCCTCTCCAGGTCCTCCAGCTTGGACTGGACTGACGGCGGGTGGCGTTGGTATGTGAACAGGGCGACGAGCAGCGATGCAACAGACACGCCGACACAAACGTACATGTCCACGCGAAAGGCGTCGATAAAGGCTTGGCGGGCGACTAGTTGCTGCTTGGGCCCGAACTGGAGGAGAATGAGCGGCGAGCGGTAGAAGCTGGCGAGCTGGTCGGGCGTGAGGCTGTCCTGCAGCCCGCTTTGGATCTTGGCAATGAGCACGATGATGCTGATGGCGACGCCGAGGCTGCCGCCAAAGACGCGCATCTGCGCGATGATACCCTGCGAGATGGCTGCATGCATGCGCATCAGTCAGCAACTGCGGCGGGCATTTTCGTGAGAGGGAGTCTAGCGCGGGGATAACGTACCGTGATCTTCAAAGTCGGACTGCAAGACGGCGAGGAAGGTGGTGCTGGAGATTTTGAGGCCGATGCCGACGCCAAGGACGGCCTCAAGGCCCCATTGCCACGCGGGCGGCTCGGCTTTATCGGGAAGGCCAGAGAGGACGCCTGAGGAAATGGCGAGGATGGCGCTGGCGGCGACCAACACGGGGAAGGTGTTGTTGCGGCGGAGGGAGAGGGCGCCGCCGAGGGCACAGCCAAACGCGCCGCCGCCCATCATGGGGAGGAGCAGAGCACCGGCTTTCACAGGCCCGTATAGGTTGACGATTTGAGAGCGGAGGGGGATGTTGATGATGGCTAGGAGGAGGACGAACCCGGAGAGGAACGTGTCACTTCATCGAGGGATTGTTAAGTTAGCCTTTCCCTTATTTCGGGCCACCCTTAGAAGCGAGAAAGGAGGAAACTTACAAGATAGCGGCGAGCATAACGCGGCTAGTGAGGATGTGAAAGGGTAGCTGGGGCCGAATGTGGCGCAGGCGGACGTCGCGCGCGAGCTGGCGCTGCCAGACGACGAGGCCGACCCAGCACAGGCCGCCGATGACGAGCACGCTGATGGTTGTTGCGCTGCGCCAGGCGTAGTCTTGGATCGCGGCCTGGTTGATGATGAAGACGGGCAGGACGGTGGCGCTGAGGATGAGGACGGCACCGAGGTAGTCGAGGCGACGCATGCTAATCTTGACGAAGAGCTGGTAGTCCTTGGGCCAGAGGATGAGGAGCAGCACGCCAGGGACGAACGCGCAGGGTGCGCTTGATCATCGCTGTCAGCAGTCTTCTCTTCCTTTCGTTGATGAAGGGGAGATGGGGGCGTGGAGTGCAAAACGTACTTGATCCAGAAGACGTAGCGCCAGCCGACGTACGTCGTTAGCAGGCCACCGATGACGGGCCCGCAGACGCCGGCCAGGGCGACAATGACGCCGAGGGCGGACGTGACGAGGACGACGCGTGAGGGCGGGCTCAGCTCCGGGTAGGTGATCATGGCCATGGCGTAGAGTCCGGCGCCGCCGACGCCCTGCGCGGCGCGGAAGCCGATGAGCTGGTCGAGGCTGGCGGCGGCGGCGCAGCCCATGGAGGCGGCAAGGAAGACGGCGAAGGAAGCGCAGGCGACCGTCTTGCGGCCGAGCGCGTCGGAGAGCCGGGCCATGGCGACAGCAAAGCCTGAACGCGGGTGGGTGTGTCAGTAACTACATGGGGATGTCCAAGAGCAAGGAGGAGGAGGGAGGAACGGACCGACTTCGGTGAGGGTATAGGCGAGGACGACCCAGGACGAGGTTCGAAAGTCTTGAAACTCGGCGGAGATGTCGACGAGCATGGTGGCGACGACGGTGGCGTCGAGCAGCGAGAGGAACAGACCCATGCCGATGCTGTAGAGGGCAAGTCAGCCATGAACAAGGTAACAAGGGGAGTGCGCGGGTTACCATGCGAATATCACGGCGAGTCGCCAACCGGCAATGGGCTTCTTGCGACGCAGAACGATGGCGCCGCGGTCATCCGGCGTGCTTCCCACGGTGCTGCTGCCATGATCGACGGAAGGCGAACCATCACCGCCGCCGCGGCAGCCGTTATCAAGCGCCGTGTCCGCGGATGCGGAGCACATGCTCTTGACCTCGTCGCTCATGGCGAGGTGGAAGGCGCTTTATTTAGCTGGGTTTCGCTTTGTGCTCTCTCTTTTGACGCGATTCGGGGAAGGGTCGCTCTTTTTTTTTTTTTTGTTGGTCTCTGTATTGTCTTATAGTAGCGGCTGAGACGAACGCAATCTCCAAGATCTCACACCGTTCCGTCGCATTGAGTTAGCGGGGATTGGTTTGCGGCTCAATGCAATTTGTTTTGGGATTGACTTGACGAAATTGGATATCGGTCAAGACGAAAGTGGTCGAAGGATTATATCTGACAAATAAACGGCACAGGTCATTGACGTAGCCTTGCCCATGGTTTCCTTCTCGGGGTGATGAAGAATCCCGTTGTGCGGCCCCAGATCAGCACCAGGTCGATCACATCGCAACGCTAGCTACTGGGTAGCCAGCTTTGTTCCGCGTACTTGCATTTGGCGCGGTTTTTGCTTTTCGCCTGGTTATATTCGCACGAGTCGAACTGTTCTATATAGCCTATTGTAGAGGTGTTACCCCGCTCGCCGTGCGTCTGGTTTGGGGGACATGTCCATTGTGTGCATTTGCAGATCCCTTTCTGGGGTTGCGACAGGAGGGAGCCTCGTCTGAGAGTGTGGAGGCCAAACACTGTATGCTGCGGATCAGATTGTTTCTGTTCTACCCGCACTCTATCAAGACAAATTGGCTTGCAAAGCTCTGCAAGGATAAAATCGTACAATGGTAGTCGCAACGTTTCTCAGAACCATGATTCATATTAGTCGTTGAACACCGCTGTCTCGAGATTCATAGCGTTGACCAGCATCACACAGTGCGCACACGGTGTCTATCTTCTCGACAATGCACTGTACGAGACCACTTTTGACAGCGGACATGTCACCCCCGGAATCTGGGGGATCCGTCCAGAAAAGATGGGCAAAATGGCGGGGAAAGGCTGTGGGTGCCGAGGGAGCACTTGGGCATTGACTCCAGGTAATAAGGGCGGGTGGTAGAATTTAGCATGAGATTGTCCACGCTCCGTGGTGGCTGGGGCCCTGTCGGCCGAGGCATCGCACCAGTTTCCCCTCACTGATCAATCAACGACGGTTGTGGCGTCCGCGGCTGCTGACTGACAGGCAAGGAGTCTGTCAAGGGCCCGAAGCCCGACACACAAGGAGCGACGGTGAGTTTCCCTTTTTGCGATTTTCCTTCCTCTAAGAAACGTGGCAGGACTCATGAAGAGTCTGTGCTGGGGCTCCTGCTATACGTGTAGTCTAACCAGGTTTCAGTCGCAACAGGAACTTGAGTCACGATGAGAAGCTATTAGTAGTTTGTGCTACCGCGTACAGATTCCAATCTTGCTCCTTCCTGTCGGGGCAGCCATACATAAGAGCAACAGTCAGCAGAGAGAGCAGCCTTGACGGCCTTCCATTGGCAGCCGGGATACCCGATGCGGAAGCCGGTTGGGCTTGGAGGAGGCTGCAAGATATGAGACTCTTATATCCGATTTATACAGATTGCCGCGTATTTGTTCTGATGTGAGGCCGCCGTGGTGCATGGCACCAGACTGGGATATGTTGTTTTTGCCAGAGTCTGGGCCTAACTTGGTAGACGTCGAAGCGAACACAGGAGACATCGAACCAGATGCCAACGCCAAAGCTCAGACCCCGTGTAAAATAGAGACGGAAAACTGAAAGATAGCTACGGCCGGAGATCAAGCACGTCAAAGCGAAGTTGGGTCCCTGATTTGTGCGCCCGCTGGGCTCTCTGACGTCATGGGCCGCTCTAGTTGAGCAGTGGAGACGACAGAGACGGCTCCCTTTCGATGTCACTGCAAAACAGGCGTAGGAAAACGTAGCAAGAGGCCCAAGACGTTCAATAGATTAGTAGATCGCATAATGAGATGCAGTCCCCGATCGATTCAAGCTCTTGTGGCAATTCGACAATCGCTAGAATGCAGCGCGCAAAAGGTGCACCTTTGCGGTGTGGCGCCCAGGCACCGTTGCCCATCCGGCCAAGCCACTTGGCGCGTGAGCAGACCTCAGGCAGCGCGGACCAATTTCCATTGAATTTTCTGCAATTCCGCATATTGCACCATCTTCTTCATCACCATCTGAACCATTATTATTGTCTATCTCTGTGCGTGGCCTGATTGTACATGCCCGATCACGTGCACCGGTTGAATCTCATCGTGGGTTTCTTGTCAGTTCAGAAAAGGTACTTAAACGGTACGTCCGTTTCCCAGATGGCAGGGAGGACCCCACTGCAACCTTGCGAGCTGAGCCAATACCAGCGCGACGATAGAAGAACAAGCGGGGACCAAGGGGGCTCTAACAGTGGAGTCGGTACGTCACAGGTGATGGCTCACTGTTCGAAGCCTAACACCCGCTGTAATTTGGCGATTGCTCGCTGCAAGTCGGTGCTTCAGCGCAGTGGGTGGCCCGCAGTTGGCCACAGGCATCAATGCCCACTCACACCTCACCAATTGAATTCACCAGCATCCACGCCATGCGAGCTCCACGATACTGCAACATCCGGCGTCATTCAACGACATGGTCGTATTGATAACTAGCCGGAAACACTGTAGCCCTTGCTAGTGCTATGAACCTTGCAGCAAGGCGCAGCAATGGCAAAAAACCGCTCACTATCGGCATGCTGGTCCAGCAGAGAAGATGAATGTCTTTGATTGCAGGTACGTATTGAGAGAAGGTCTCGGGCTTTCTTCTCCGCAAGCCAGAACATCAGACGGGTTGAGCACACTCCAGCAGCTTGACCAGCTTGGTCAGCAACATCACCTCTACCACAGCGCCGCGAGGCGCCTTGGTTGGCTCGCTACACTGGCGCTTCAACGGCTTGAGAGCGCCTGGAACTGCCCGCCAAATCCGCCAATATTCGCCCCGGACCTACTGTGATGCGCCGTGGGGAGCCCGCTGAGAGCCTGAGCAGTAGCGCTGTCTCGGCCGTCGTAAGTGGATTCGCTGGCTGCTCCTAAGCCATTTTTAGCCTGCGCCCGCTGTAACTATCGCCTGTAACTTTTTAGCCCCATGCCAGGCATCTGGGCCCAAATCGTGAGGTACCGGCAATGTACCCCCTCATGTACCGCCCACTGCCTCCATGCACCTTCTGCTCCAAACATTCTGTCCGTTCTCCGTTCGTCGTCTTAACCGTTTCCCCTCATCTGCCGCTTCAACTTCGAACTTCTTCCTCTTCTCATCAGTATTCTTCCAACATCTACGTCACGATAGTTTCATCTTTCCCCGGCGCCCACCCATCTTCTCCAAGTTACACGGCTCCTCTTCCCTTACATTGCCGTGCCACTGGGTAGATGTCATTCACACCCGCCTTCTCACACGCTCTCCCGCCTAACCCTTCACTGCTGGTATGTAATTATTGCGCCACTCTAGGTCCCTCGGTCGTCGATATCGCCCCCTTCGTGCTGACCCCATTCTCTCTCTAGATCATATAGCAGTCGCGGGACTCATCTACCGTAACATCGTACACGCCCAGCCATGATTTCAGCTGCGGCTCAATCCACCCCGCGCGCCAGGCTGGCTCTGGCCAGAGCTTCCATCACATCTGCCGCCCAGCAGACTCGCCATTACCGCTATGGTCCATGGCAGGTCGAAAATGACCACGACGCCCGCGGTCGTCATCGCGCCGTTCGCTATACATACATGGAGACGATCAGCCGCAGACTCTCCTGGGATCAGAAGAGTGCCCGCGCTGCCGCCAAGTGCACAACACAAACCACTCCAGCGTATGCCCACCCCATGTCCAGCACCAGCGCCAGACACGCCGACACTGCCAATATCAGGTCCTGGTCCGATGGCCTCTCGCATATCGGCGCCGACAAGACGACCAGCGCCTTCCAGCGCGATGCTGTTGACCAGCTGCTGCGTCCTCAGCAGGACACCCCTCAGGCCATCGAGAACCTCCGCCTCCCCCTCAAGAGCGTCCGCGACTACGTCCAAGAATTTGCTCCCAAAGATCCCACAAAAACTGTCAACGCCGAGAACATGATCGAGGCTACCTCACAGTTCCCCAACTACAAGGACCTCAAGGCATACAAATCATCCAGCTTTGACGACCCTGATACGCCCTGGGAGCTCACTGCCGAGGAAAAGTCTAAACACTACAACGACTTGAAAAAGTACCGGCCTATTGAGTGGAACGAGCCCGACGGCCTGCCCGCGGAGAGCGCTGAGCAGTACAAGGATCTCCACGAATACAAGCCCTCCAAATGGAATGAGCCCGATGGTCTTCCTGGTCGTACGCCCGAGGAGCAGACCAAAGACTACGACGATCTGCACAAGTACGGTCCCGTCACTTGGAACGAGCCTGATGGGCTCCCTGGCATGACTGCCGAGGAAAAGACCAAGCATTACAAGGACCTCGAAAAGTACGGCGCCGTGACATACAGCGAGCCGGATGGCCTCCGCCCCTTGACTTCAGAAGAGCTCTCCAAGAACTACGACGACTTGGACAAATACGCCGAGGGCTTCAAGTGCAAGGATACCCTACTCAAGGCTCAGCAGGTTCGCGAGATGGACGCTACCCCTCGTGGGACCCCTCGTCCGGACAAGGTCGATGTTAAGCCCGCCGACTACGCCCAAGAATACAAGGATCTGGACCAGTACGGCCCCGTCCGCTGGAACGAACCGGACGGGCTGCAGCCTCCCACCCCTGAAGAATTGACCAAAAGTTATGAGGACCTGGACCGTTATGCTCAGTACGACAACGCGGACCCTACGTCGCCTCGCATTCACCCAGAGGAGGCTTCCAAGCGCTACGGCGACCTCACTAAGTACGATGAGTTCCCCAATGCCGGCCCTGCAGTTGCGCGGATCCACCCCGAGGAAGCATCCAAGCGTTACCGTGACCTTTCGGCCTATCCCAGGGCGGGTTTCGAAGAGCCCGGCGTCAAGGAACACGTTCACCCGGAGGAGCTTACCAAGAACTATTCTGATCTTTCCAGCTACAACCCCCGCACTTTCGACGCAGCTAACAGAAAATACCCGACTCACCCCGAGGAGGCCACCAAGAACTACAAGGATCTCAACGAATACGATGAGCCCATCTTGGATGACATTTCCGCTCACTCCATCTCCCCCGAATTTAATGAGCACGATCTTGAGATCCGTCTCAAGACTGCTGCTCACCAGTCCAGTGCGGACCAGCAGGCGTTTGCCCCCAGTGTGCCCAGCGGCACCATCAAGGCTGCCGCTAAGCGCCGCTTCGTCAACCTTGAGGACGCCAAGAAGCGCTATCAGACCTCGTTCGAGGCTGAGGTTCCCAAGGGCCCGGTCTCCGAGGCACAGCCTATTGTTGACGTGGAGCTCGAGGCTGCGCGTCGCGCCGAGAAGCTCGAGGATGGCAAGTCCGAGTATGCCGCCGGGTGGGGTGCCGAGGAGCACCAGCAACCACCGGTGGCCGAGCAGCTCGAGACGGTCGCTGAGCAGCGACTCTCCAAGCTCGAGGCGGCCAAGGCCGAGCACGAGCGCCGCTTCGAGCAAGAGGGCGACGACGGCGTCAGCTCCATGGACGAGAGCTTCCCCACGGGCAAAGCCTCCGTCCAGGACTCGCTCAGCAAGCTGTCTGCCCACCAGGGCAAGGGCACGCAAGCTCAGCAGGACCCCTACTCAAAGCTCCCGCAAGGACTGGAAGTAAGCTACTCACGCGAAACTGGCGGTAAATCGACATGGCCGACGACAGTAAGGCATTATCAACCTAAAGCTAACGAGGACGCAGAACAACACTCGCCGTCGCCGGCAGTGAGTGGGGGACGCGGTGATGAGGCAGCCGTCGCCGAGTACGTGGTGCTGGCATTTAACCCGGAGACGCGGACAGTCAATATCGCCGAAACGAGCTCGGCGGCCGCGGAGTCTCTAGACTCGTCGTCGTCTCCATCGCAGCAGACGCCCGTCGAGGCCATCATGCGACTGTCGCACCCGGCAAAGTTCTTCCCGCACTTTCAGCCCCTGCAGGCGCGCGGGTACGAGATTGTCTCGGGCCGCGGCGACGTCCTCATATTCCGGAAGGTCGGGCGCGGCGTACCGGGGGCGCCCCCGTACGATCCCAGCGCGGTCGGGCGCAGGAGGCGCTCGCTGGGCAAGAGGCTGGCCCTGGGCACGGCGGGCGCCGCCGGCGCTGCGTATGGCGTCGGGATCTTGGCGGAGCATCTGTCGACGACTGGCTTGATATAAGGCGTGAGCTGCAGCCTTCTTTTTCCTTTCTTTCACTTGACTTGTCGTTTTCATACATGGCGCATGCATGGGTACACCATTACAGACATGGATTTCTGGCGTTTGTCTCTCTCTTTGCTTTTCTTATTTTCGTGTACATTGAATTACACAAACTGGCGTTGGGACCAGCGACGTGGTTGTTTTCACCGCAGATGAGAACCAAATTGGCATTCTCTAGAATCTTTAAATACACTCTTTCATTTTGTGGTCATTCTTCAAATCAGCTTGGATTATGTGATTAAACTGCTTATTAGGTATTAATTTTCTCTTCGTTGGGATCAGCTTGTAGTCATTTTGTTCTTCCCTTGAATTTCTATTGCCATAGAAATTTTATTGTTTCCGTTTGCAAATTTCCTTGTACATCAATCGCCATCCTCGTTCAGAGGGGGGGCCTCATCGATATCGAATTATTGCCCTTTTCACTTGTCATTACAACTCAGGCGGACCGCTCGCTGAAGCCAGGACCGGTCCGCACGTCGTCGACCGCCGCCATGTGCAGCTCGTGCTTGCGGTCTTGCGCGCTCCAGCTCTGTCGGCGCTGCAGGTCCGGCGACCACGACGACGTCGTAGACGCGGTTGTCCGCGGGGTCGACTCCGCTTCGGGGCCTCGATGCTGCGCTCCTTGCCCACCGCCTCCGCAGAACGCCGGGGAGAAAATTAGCTGCGGGTGTTGTGTATGTATGTACAAGCTAAGAGTGTCTCAAGATACCTCTGGTGACGTGCAGCGGGAGTGTCGTGTGCTGCGCCGGGGGGGGGGGGGGGGCTCGACGGGGCTTTTGGGCAAGCTTTGTTGAACTTGATGGATTTCTAGTGGAGGAGGGTGATGATTCTGAGAACGCTTGTGGTTGGAATGCGGGCAGAGAATGAGGGGAAAGAGGGTGGCGAGCTCGTCACGAGATTGTGGCGACGCATGCATCATTGTCTTACCTCTACATGTAGAAACGTTTCAACCTCCAATCCGAGGAACGGTTTCAGATTTTAGACAGATCGATAAATTACTACTGAATGCAAGCAAGCTGTTTTACATATTTGGCGATGCAGGTTTCTGCAATGCTGTTCTTATTGTAGAAGATGGAGCTGGGCGCAGGGTAAAGCGCAGTACGCTAACATTGAGTACGACGTGACGGGCAGATACACATGCAAAACACACAGTTGGATTTTTCTCAAGGTAAGTCAATGCTGTCCTAGTTAATTCGAAACAATTCTCAGCAATTAAAATAGTATATTCGTGAATATGCCAAGTGTATAGTATAGTTGCTGCTAGCTAAATGGTGTTGCATAAATGTAGACAATCTAGACTGTATAGTATATTGGTGGCATGCAAACAATCAAAGCAGAGTACCTCGCGTCATGATCTGTACAATAGAAAGGCAAAACGACAACGAGATCCGAGCACGCTTATCTGCGGAAGAAGAAGCGTAAAGGGTTCTTCATCCTTCTGCTGCCGCTGCTCTCCACGGCCTTGGGGCTCGCGGACGTCCCGTTGTTTCCAGGATTGCCGTTGTTGTTTCCGCTGTTTCCATTATCTCCAGTGGTTCCGTTATTTCCATTACCGCCACTCGGTGGGTTTGTGCCGTCGGTTCCATCGCCTGGCTTCGGGACCGCCAGGTTCTTGACATTGTGGCCGCCGCTCATCGTGGCTTCAATGAGGTCGTGGCCTATTTCAAACTGCAAACCATCTGGCGCGGTGAGTTTCTCCAAGTCGACTGTATCACCCCTAGCATTAGTATGGAAAGCAGCATGATGCACGGGGCCCATTGGTACGGAAACTTACACCAGGTCTGGTTCGCCTCGGGGTGAGGCCCTGTAGTGCCGACCCAGCCGTTACCGTACTTGTTAATGGTCGCGGCGACGTGGTTCGTCGTGGAGTAGCGTCCAATCACCAGGCTCGTCGAGGTCTCGGGAAAGTCCTTGATCAGGTTTCCCTCCTGGTAGTAGACCCAGCGGTTCATGACCGTCTTGCCGGCTTCAGGTCCAGAGCTGAACTCCCAGTTGACCTGTATGACCGTGTCCCGGTCGTCCTTGACCTGCGCGTCGGGCTCGTCGCTCTCGGCGGAAATCTTCGAGCCCTTGGGGAGCAGGGCGAGGCCGGGAGAGTCTCCAGCCAGGTAGGCGCCCAGACAGAAGCCGAGGTAGCGACCTCCCTGAGAGACGAAGTCCCGGATGCGATCTGCGACGGGCTCGAGTTCTTCCCAGGAGCTGTCCACATCTGCCAAGACAAAGAGGGACTCGGTTAGCATCGAAAAAAGCCAAGCTAGATGGTGAAGGGATTGGGGGCCACGTCATCTCGGCAATACCTGGAAACTAACTAGTTTTCAGGTGCCGATGAGATCTGCGGGACGCCACATCTTGGCGGCGAGGTTCTTGGCCTTGATTTTGGTGCAAAAATTGATGCTTTTGATGGTGCTTTGATTGCACGGTGGGGAGGAGTAGGGAAGCAAGGATGCAAGGAACGGGGTCGAGTACTATTGAAAGGGGTACAGTATTTGGAATGATGAAAAAGAGAAAACACACGGACGCACACAGGAAGAGGAAAACCTACCCTCACCGCCTGGAAAGGCAAAGACCTTGATCGTCTTGAGACTCTCCTCTGTGATGTCGTCGGGCGCGACATACGAGACATTGAAATTGTAAGAGGACGATTCGAGCAGCAGACCAACGGTCAGGGACAAATCTGGATCATCTTCCGGGCCGCGGTAGACGAAAGCCCCCGGACGGGTGGCGTCTGCCGCACCGGCACCGATGAACTGGGTCATGGCAAGGACCAGGAAGAGTAAAGACGTGACCCAGCGAACGGACGTCGATGGAAGGAAAGCAAACACCTACCAATAGGTTAATAAGTGATGATTATAAGCTACTACTGTAGAGGGCAGCTTCTTTCGGGCCTGTGGATGCCTCTTGTTCGTGGCTTGCATAGGGTTATGGAGCATTTCTCACCATGACGACCGGGGGGGAGGGAGTCAACGTTACTTGTGCACGTATTAATATGCACACACACGCGCGCGCAGACACACACCGACTCAGACACACGCCCTGGTGAGTCTGGAAACTGGCTCTATTCTCGACTCGGTAGGGCACCTCCGGTTCTCGTGGGCGCCACCGTAAGGATTTGGCGATGATGGCTGGCAGAAATTGAACGATGTGGTGAGACGGCGCGGAGACAGGCGTCGAGTTGTTGGGCCACGGGCTTGACAGCTGGCCTGTAAGAGCGCATGTAAGGCACGGCTGACACACAAGATGCGGGTGGTTGCAGAGGCTGCAGGATAATTAATATAAGGTTGTTCAGCTAACTGGGTTTAAACACTCAGCTAGCTGCAGCGACAATCACGGAGAAAAAAGCGGGATGAGAAGTGCGAGAGGGTCGTGATGTAGGAAGAACGCAAACGGAGGCGACGCAGAGACATAAAAAGGATTCGGCAACAGAGTCGAGACGAGGTTAATCAACAAGGTAATTCGTAATTGGCACGGAGCAGATGAACGGCGAACAAAGCGGTGTGATTTCGATATTAAAGCAAAACAAGAGGCGTTTTGTTTGCTGTGCGCCCGCTCGCCTTGTAAGGCGATGGGTGATGGGAAGACGGACTCCGACGCTGTGAAGCGCAAAATAGGTGACGAGGCCTTGTCGTGGCGCAGTCTGACTTGCTGGGCAGGGCAGGCATGGTGACAATGTGAGGCAGTGCTGTGACTCTGAGCCTGAGCCAGCCCTCCTCATCGCACAACGTACTATTAAATCAAAACTCCCTCCGACAAGCAGAGCTTCGTCTTTGCTTCATCTTCATCTTCATCCATCCCAATCCATCCCAACATGACACGGAAACAAAAATGCTCATCGAGTCAGACCTGTTACGCCACCACTAAAACGTACCCCATCCATCCATCCACCAGCCACTTGGCAGCCACTAGGCCCGTGTTTCTGTTTCTGCCCGAGCTCCTCCTAACAACCCCGTGCCAAAAGCACCAAGTCAAGCCCAAAAACGCCACCGAATACCCTTTGGCTTTGGCTTCTTCCCCTCGATGGGACCGGCCGTCGCCGGGGAGCAGTCTGAACGCCCAGGGGCTACATAATTTCGCGCTTCATCGTGACGGCGTGACGGGCTTGGACGGGGAGTTGATGCCACGACAAACGACGAATCACGACGGGTGCTGGGCGACACGGAACCGAGGTCATCAAGGCGACTGGCAGGACGCACGGAGTGAGGCCTCCGAAGGAAAAGGAAAAGGGAGTAAACTGAGAGTTTTTACGCCGATGACGGGATTCAAGAGAGAACGGAGGGGAATGGCTACTCAAAGACCCCCCAGGACCCCCAGGACCTTCAGGACCCCCAGGACTCCCCGAACCTCCAGGACCTCCCGCTCTCGTTTATTAAGCACCACCTTGGCATGACGTGGTGATGCATGGGAAAAATATCTCTCCGGGCTTCCAATAAAGCCGAGTCGTCAAAAACTTCTTCAAGGACACAAAGTGGCGGCTGACGAGGTGGCCATGACAAAACAATTTCGCCAGCCCGAAGTGAAGCCATTCATCAGCAACATTCATTCGTTCATCCGATGATGATGGTGAAGCGAAAACTGACAAATGCACAAAAAACTTGACACTAAATTCAGCCAACACCGGCCAGCGTCCTCTAGATTGCGTCCGGGAGACGACCTGCAACCACAGAAGAAGAAGACACGACGCGATCCTCAGCGCCAGTGGCTGACATGGTATGAGAATGGATCATGGCCCCAAATGAGCAAATTGTATGGTGTGTCTGGGGTACCTGCCGCTTTGCCGTCGAGTGCTGCTAAACCCCTCGCCGATCCCTTCCCTTCGACGATTCACTCCTCGGCACTTGGATCCTCATGACTGCATTGCGTCGTCGATTCGACTCACCGTTGTTCCTCCGCCGGGTTTTACATGCCCGAAGACCCGGTCGCAAAATCCTGCAACAGAGTTCAGAGTTACAAGAGAGCGAAGACCGCGCACTGTCGCAATCGATTTGACACATGGGTCTCGCTGCAACAGCAGAGGCCATTTGCAAACCCTGCTCTCTCCTAGCCGTCCCTAGCGTGGCCCACGGCATCGTAGATCTGTGTCTGCTGGGACCCAGACAAGGGCAGGGGCCTTGCCCAGTATACCGGACCAGAAAAACGCGACTATTTACGGGGTCGATGTGCGTCAGCTATGCGGCAAGGCATGACTTCACTTCTTTGCTGCCAAGTACGGATGATGGCTCGGCCGTCAATTTCATGCCCTCGACTTTTGCTTCCTCTCCCTCCCAATTTTTCCGGTCAGCTTTGACCTGACAGCTTGGCAGGCAGGACGAACTTTTGTTCCGTGGCGTGCAGTAAGTATTAATTTATTGCTCTCTCTCTTAGGCCCTGGGCTGGGGTCTACTGCTAAATTTAGCACCATGCGCGCATGCGAGGTCTTGGCATCCGTTGTTCTTCGCAACATGATGCAGCTCTGTCCTCCTTCATGTTCAACGCAACCCCGTTGCAGCACGCTATTTATAAAAGGATCACGACACCGACGTGTGGCTTTCAAGCAAGGCTGCTGACTGTCGATAGCCGTGAAACGGCGCATCGCCCCTTCGGCCCAGGGCTGAAAGCACGCAAAAACCTAATCAGCCATCGTAACAACAAAAGGGCATCAAGAATCTTAAAGATGATGCCAAGAAACTGACCTCAGCTCACCCCCGCGCCGGTAGTGATTGGACCGATGGTCCAACGACTCCATCGTGAGGCATCTAAGATCCCTTCTAGGTACCGCCACATTCCGCCACAAGTCGGAGAGCCGGCGTTTCCTCACGCAAAAAAGCTCACCTTGTCAGAGCTGAACCCTTATCGCTTGACAAGAAGCGGGAGGAAAAAGCAACCCCAGTACCGGCAGGATTTAGAGTTACGATTTTCATGTCATAGAGTCAGCTCGATTGCATCAAGTGCAATTCTACTCGATGACGCGGCTGCCGATCTAATGCAAGAAACAAGACACAAGAAACACCAACTACATGTGTCGAGCGAAGGGGCATGGCCGCAATGCCGACATAGCCGCTGCCCCGTTGGACTTGTTCCCAACTTCCCCACTAGGAGCAGGAGGCAAGTACTATTCCTCGTAGGGAAGCATTTGAGTCTTGCTTCATTGGGAGAAACTCATCTCTCAAGCTGGACGGATATCGGCGCACAGCATGCCGCGCTGCCGTCAGTGCCTGTGTGCTTGGAGGTTGAAGTGGCTCGCCACAGTTTCGCGAAAAATATGGTCAGACACAGGCCAGTATTTGGTCCTCATCCGCTCGCTGGACCTGCTCTACCCGGTGATACCTCCTCTAATCCCGTAGCCAATCTCAACGTGGCGCCGCATGGACAGCTGAGACCAGGTACCAGCTCTTGTGCCGCTCGCCGGGTCAAAAACTCTAGTTATTCATACGTGCCAGCCGGAGCCACCAATGAGACTGTGCCGGCCAGGCCCACGATGCCGCTCTCACCCACCTCACCTGGGCCGCCGGAGCTTGGCATCGACCCCTTCCGCTCACGCCACCGACCTAGTGTGCCCTTTCTGATGTTGACACGGGTGCGTGCCCGCTAAAAAAGCTCCAAAACTATACCGGCAGGTGATATTAATTAAATAATTCGTTCAAAGCAGACTGCAGGATCAGCTCAGCGTATGTAAGACAGGATGAAGCCATGGCCTGGGACATGTTGTCCCGTCGGCACCGGGACGGCTGAGATACTGTTCAAGACGGTTTGCGAACTGGCAATGGATATATAAGCCTCGTGATTGACGACGGGAGGGGGCCATGAATCAATCCATCAAGAAGTTCCTGGTATAAGTCCCTTGCCCCATACAACCCTTAGCGGGTGGCTTGAATCTCGGTCGTTGTCAAACTAGCGACTTCTTGTTTTCCCATTGTCTAAAGCCTTTTCTTTCCATTTCACAAACACAACTTTGCTTCCCTGGCCATGATGGAAGAGAAAAAGGAGCCGCAGTGCTCCATGACTCCTCTCTCCTCTGCCTCTACACTGTCGTTATCCTCTGCCCCTTCATCCACTACGCTGTCCTCGTCGGATCATGCCCTCTACCCATACGAGGAGGCCGCAGCAGCGAGAACGCTGGTCGACATCTTTGCTGCTTCCTCAAAAACATATCCAACAGCCCCCGCACTCGACAATGGCTCTGATCGCTTGACCTATGCTGAGCTGACCGCAGCCGTGGACACGCTCGTCAGTCGTCTGCGTGAAGCTGGACTCGGTCCTGGTGATCGAGTCGGCATTCGCGTCACATCTGGCACCACGGAGCTGTACATCGGCATCCTGGCCATTCTCAAAGCCGGCGCAGCGTACGTCCCTGTCGACGTTGACGATCCGGACGAGCGTGCGGACCTCGTCTTCTCCGAGGCAGGCGTCTGCGCCGTCATCACCGACAATGACACCATTACAATCCAAGATACAAAGCCAATTGGCACCACGGCGTCTCAAAAATACCCCTCCCCAGACAATGATGCATGGATCATCTTTACGTCGGGATCGACTGGCAAGCCGAAGGGCGTGGCGGTCACCCACCGCAGCGCCGCCGCCTTTGTCGATGCCGAGTCGCACCTCTTCCTCCCCGACAAACCCCTGGCACCTGGAGATCGCGTGCTGGCCGGTCTGTCTGTCGCCTTTGACGCTTCGTGCGAGGAGATGTGGCTGGCGTGGCGGCACGGCGCTTGTCTAGTGCCGGCTGCGCGCACGCTTGTCAAGGCGGGCGCTGAGCTGGGTACTTTCCTCACGACCCAAAACATTTCCGTTGTGTCCACCGTGCCGACGCTTGCCGCCCTGTGGCCGACAGAATCCCTTAGCGGCCTGCGCTTGCTGATTCTCGGCGGTGAGGCGTGCTCGCCCGAACTGGCCCACCGGCTGGCTGGCGCGGTCGGCGCCGTGTGGAACACTTACGGCCCCACAGAGGCCACCGTTGTCTCCTGCGGCGCCCCACTAAAGGTCGGCGACCCGGTAGTTCGCATCGGCCTGCCGCTCGCCGGGTGGCGACTGGCCGTCGTCGACGCCGACGGCCACCCGGTGCGCTGGGGCGAAGAAGGTGAGCTCGTTATCGGCGGAGTTGGCATGGCGCGCTACCTGGACGCCGAAAAGGACCGGGCCAAGTTTACGCCGTCGCCGGCTTTCGGCGGCGAGCGCGCGTACCGCAGCGGCGACCTGGTCCGCGCCGAGAAGGAAGGCCTCCTTTTCGTCGGTCGCAACGACGAGCAGATCAAGCTGGGTGGTCGTCGCATTGAGCTCGGCGAGATTGACGCGGCCATGATGACGCTGCCTGGCGTCAAGGGTGCAGCAAGCGCCATCCGCCGCACCGACACGGGCAACCAGGTCCTTGTCGGGTACGTGGTGCGCGACGACAGCAACAAAGAAGCATCATCGCCTTCGGACAGGAACTTCCTCAAGCGTATGCTGCCTCCGACCTTGATCCCCATGCTAGTCACTGTGGACAGCATCCCCGTGCGAACGTCGGGCAAGGTCGACCGCAAGGCGCTGCCGTGGCCGCCTCCCGCGTCGTCTCCTTCGGACGGTGCCGCAGCCGACGGTGACAGCAACACCATGGCCTGGGTGTCGAGTCAGTGGCGCGCCGTGCTCGGGGCGTCCGGTGCCTCGCCCGACGCCAACTTCTTCGAGCTCGGCGGTACCAGCCTCGCGGCCGCGCAGCTCGTGTCACAGCTGCGCGGCCGCTCCCACACGCTCTCCGTCGCCGATGTCTACGAGCACCCTACGCTGGCGGCCATGGCGGACCGCGTCGATGAGCTGCTCGGTGCCGACATTGTGCAGCGCGAGGTGCGCCTGAGCCCGCGCTGGGTCATTTTCTTGCAGAGCGTGGTGCTCGTCGCGCTCTTCCTGCTCGAGGGGCTGCGCCTCATGGTGCCGCTTTTCACCTCAAAGCGCATCTTCGAGGCCGTCTTTCCCGACCGCGGCGCATTCTGGGCCACGCGCCACCAACTGCCGTGGGCTGTGGTCGGTGTTCTCTGGGCCCTGTTCATGACGATGCCGGGCCGCCTGCTGACCACCGTCGTCATCGTCCGCGCGCTCGCCTTCGGCATCGGCCCCGGCGAGTACCGCCGCGCTGGGCTGACGCACCTGCGCCTCTGGGCGGCCGACCGCTTCGTCGGGCTCGGCAGACTTGGCGCGATCGCGGGAACCAACTGGGCGCGGTACTACGCACGGTTGATGGGCTGCCGCGTCGGTCGCGACGTGCAGCTGCACGCCCTCGTGCCTGTCACTGGGCTGGCAATCTTTGGCGATGGAGCAGCCATCGAGCCTGAGGTGGACTGCGCGGGCTACTGGATCGATGGCGACGTAGTGCACGTCGGCACCGTGACGGTCGGCGAGGGTGCATGTGTCGGCGCGCGCTCTATTCTCATGCCTAACGCCGTCGTCGAGCCGTACGCCACCGTCGAGCCTGGCATCTCCGTCCAGGGCGTCGTCAAGTCGCCGCTGCCGCCGTCGGCATCGTCTTCAGATCAAGGCTCCAGCCACGACGACACGTTCCGCCCGACGTCGGGCGGCTTCCGCATCGGCATCGCCTACACGCTCGCGCTGCTGATGCTCGACCTGTTGCCCGTGCTCATGTTCGCGCCCATCTGGGGCCTGATGCCGATCCTCGTCAAGGACTACACCGACTTCCGGCAGCTCAGTATCGGCATTATTGCCATGACTGCACCGGGCACCGCCGTTGGCCTCGTGCTCTACCTCGCCGCCGTGGTCATCATCGTGCGCCTCGCCAACCTGGCGATCCACCCGGGCTCGCACTCTTGGAACGGCGTCGCCGCCTTTGCCGCCTGGCTCGTCCACTACCTGATGATGGACGTGCGCACCAACATCTTCCCACTCTTCGCCAGCCTGCTCACCCCTCACTGGCTGCGTCTGCTCGGCGCCAAGATTGGCCGCAACGTCGAAGCCTCCACCGTGGTGCCGCTGCCGTCCCTGCTCACCGTCCACGACGACGCCTTCCTCGCCGATGACGTGCTCGTCGCGCCCTACGAGCTCTCTGGCGGGCGCATGCATCTCGGCGCCGTCTCCATCGGCCGCCGGTCCTTCCTGGGCAACTCGGCCATCGTCGACCCCGACGTCAGCGTCCCCGACAACTCGCTCATCGGCGTCCTCGGCTCCGCCCCCAGTCGCCTCGGGGGGAAGCAGCAGATGCACGCGGGCTCCTCCTGGCTCGGCCGCCCGCCCATCTCCCTCCCGCGCAAGGTCGACGCCAACATTGACAACGCGCTGACTTTTGCGCCGCCCATGAGGCTCGTCGTCGCGCGCGCCCTCATCGAGTCCTGCCGCGTCCTCCCGCTCCTCCTCAACGGCTTCCTCCCCTCCACGGCCAGCCTCGGCACGCTCTGGCTCACCGACCTCTTTGGCTTCGGCTTCGGCGTGCTCGCCGCCGCGGGTCTCCTCGTCGGCTGTGGCCTGGCCGCCGCCGGCTTCACCGTCGCCGCCAAGTGGCTGCTCACGCCCAACGTGCGCGCCGGCAGCACGCACCCGCTCTGGAGCTCCTTCGTGTGGCGCAACGAGCTCGCCGACTCCTTCCTGCAGGCCATGTGCGTGCCGCTGGCGGTGCGCTACATCTACGGCACGCCCGTGCTGGCCGCGCTGCTGCGGGCGCTCGGCGCGCGCGTCGGCCGCGGCGCCTGGATCGAGAGCCACCTGCTGCCCGAGGCGGACCTGTGCGTCGTCGGCGACGGCGCGACGGTCAACCGCGGGAGCCTCCTGCAGACGCACCTCTTCCACGACCGCCTGATGCGCCTCGACGAGGTGCGCCTCGGCAGAGGCGCGACGCTCGGCCCGCTCACGGCCGCGCTGCCGGGTACGGAGATTGGCGCCGGCACCACGATCGCGCCGCTCTCGCTGGTCATGCGCGGCGAGCACCTCCCGGGCAGCACGAGGTGGCGCGGGAATCCCGTCCGGCCGTGGCGCGAGAGCGATGAGGAGAAGATGGGCAAGGCCTCGCGGACCTCGAGCTGGGACTCGCCCTCGCCGGTGTAGATGCGCAAATGCTTTGATGGGATTGTCCGGATTATACAGTTGAGGATTTCCTTTTTTGTACGTGCGTATTTTTCGAGCTGAGGTACATATTGCTTTACAAGAAAAGGGGAGATGGAAGAAATATTGCAGTTATTGTTCATGACGAAGTCAACGATAAAAGGAAGCAAGTTATATTTTCTCAATGCAAATCATGACATTTATTTCTTTCCATATACAAAAACATGCTGTCAAGAAGTTCTGAAATCTCTCGCCGTGAACTAGACTCTGCAAAGCTGGCCACTCTCCTGTTGGCGCCAGCCTTCGTTGCCGACGCACGGTGTGCACCAAAAAACATCGTTGGGGTCGACCTTGCTCTTGATCTGCGCGAGGCGCGGATAGTTGGTGCCCCAGAAGCTCTCGTGGAAGTTGGGCTCGAAGTTGGAAGCCTGTTCACTTATCGTCAGTAAGCTGCTTGGTGTCTTTATTCTCTCGGAAAATTATGCTCACCTCGTTGAGGTAGGCGCCGGAAGAGGGCGTGATTTTTCGGACGGGCGCCCACGCATCTTCAAGCTCCTTAAGGTTCTTGTCGGTGGCTGCCTTGTCGAAGGGGACGCCCTCGGTTGCGGTAACTAAACAACGGTTAGTGTTTTAGGGGATTCCGTTTCAAAACTTGTCGGACATACTGGTGTGGACGTAGGCGGTGCGCCAGTGCGAGTTGACCGCACTGCTGCCGCCCTCTGGTTTGGCCTTTTGGACGCCCTTGCCGCCGACCAGGAAGAAGGTCGAGAAGCCGATCGGGGCGGTGCCCGACAGCAAAGCCTCACCCAGGGCCTTTTCGTCGTCAAAGGCCTCCTTGTTAAGCAGACGGGACACGAGGTACTTGTTGTCGCCGACCGTCTCGGTGTCGGCGTTGGCGGCGAAGAAGTCAAGGAACGACGAGTACTCGGTGTTGCTGCTGAAGAAGCCCGCCTTGCCGGGCCAGCGCTTGTTGATGGTTTCGTTGATGGGTTTGAAGAGCGCGGCGATGGTGTCGTTGGCGTGGGGGTCGTCGAGGACGGCCAAGCGGCCCTGGAAGCCGGCGAGGTAGTCGGGGAGGCCGGAGCCGGGTGCGGGGTTGGAGAAGTTGCGGTTGACGAGGTTGTAGCCGGAGAGGCCCCCGTCCATCAGGGCCGGGCTCTGCGCGCCGACATAGCCGATGAGGTCACTGAGGAACGGGGCGCCGGGGACGGTGAAGGCAAGGAACTGGGCGACGGTCATCTTGGGGCTGGGAACAGTCTTGACGGTGAAACTCGTCACGACGCCGAACGTAGAACCGCCGCCCTGAGAAGCAGGTCAGGATATCGTTTCGTTGTTTGTAGAAGTCGCTTTAGGCGTCGAAAACTTACACCTCGGAGAGCCCAGAACAGGTCAGGGTTCTGGTCCTGGTTGACCTTTTGGATATTGCCGTCGGCAGTCACAACTTCAATCTCAATGACCTGGTCTGCAGCGAGGCCATAGCGAGGAGAGAGGATAGAGTGGCCGCCACCGGTAATGTAGCCACCGGCACTGACCGTCTTGGAGCCACCGCCGACCACGGTCTGACCGTACTGGTCAAGGGATTTGTAAATGTCCCACATGATTGCCGCGCTGCCAAAGGTGACGGAGTTGCCCGTAAAGGTGCGGCCAGATGCCAGCTTGAACTGGCCTGGGTGGTACTCGATGTTGCTGAGGTGGTGTGTCCAGAGAGACAGGGTTCCGGGAGCATTGGAGCGGCCAAGGAAATCGTGGCCACTGGACTTGATATTGAGGCGCACGTTCTTGCTGCGGGCTTCGGGACAACATCAGTGAGTGATGCCCGATATTGACCGAATATTTTCCGCCAACAACTTACCAAAGTCCACACCTGCCTTAACGTCTGCAGACGAGGTGACCTTGATCACGTACGCGGGGTAGCCAGCGGCGCTACAAGGAAGCTTGGGATCCGGCAGACAGGTGTTATTGGTGAACTCGTTGGACATGACGGAGATGGGGTCTGCGAGATGGAACTCGGACGTCTCCCAGTCCTTGGCGACGGCGGCGCACCGCGACTCGTCGTAGTTGGGCTGGCCTTTGTGGCAGACGCCGCCAGGTAGGATCGTCGGACGCAGCAGCTGGCCGTTGACGGTTTTGTTTAGGGCGTTCCAAGCTTCTGCCGAAGGCCAGCCGTTCGTGCCAGGATACGCCCTGCACGGGGGGCCGCGAGGCCGCCCGTAGTCAGGAACGGCGGCAACCTGGGAGCCGGCCGCGGCCAGGAGCAAGATTGCGGTGCTGGTAACGGACGCCATGTCTGGTCGTGGTTTGTTTGTGATGTTTGGATCGAACGGGATGGCGATCGCCTTCAGCCTCAGGATGGGGTGAAAGGCTCGGGACGGACGGGGGCGAGTCAGGTCCCCTTTATAATCGACTCGCGGCGAGGGTCCGGTGTTACATCATGCAGCCTTTGATCCGTGAACAATGCGCGAGACAAACTGGGTGCTTACTACCCAATGCGGACTTTGTGCTGGGATGTTCATCTTACGTGAGGGTGTTGTGCACGCTAGGCTATAGCGGAACGGTTTTGGATCGATCATTGAATAGCGAGCCGGGTTCGGGAAAGCTGGTCACGGTGCTCTACGTGTGCGACCATGGCTGGGACGGGAAACTGCAGCGTGCGAATCAAAAGGGCGCTCGTGTTGATGTTTGAGGCTGCATGGATGAATACTCGCCTGCGTGTCTCTCGTTGGTGCATTTGTTGTCACCCGACAGCATGTTGGTAGGTAGGTGCCTAGCCGAGGCGGGCGGCCGCTCAGGCTCCGTGTTGAGCCAATGGAAAAAAATGTTAAAAATGTAACAAGATTGAAATACAGGTTTCAGAAATTAAAGAAAATAATTTCAAGCGCGAGCGTTTGCTGGTCGTCCCGACACTGGGAAACTGCCTTCTCTTCTCTGCTGGCCCACGGGCCACATCACCCTCGGCCAGGTTTGGCACGGCAAAGTCACCGCCGTGGCCGCCAAAGTCTACTTCCTCAACAACGGTGAATCAAAGTCTCAGAAATAACGACAGTCTTTAAAACACTGGTCAAGGGCGATAGGCTTCTTGGCTCACCTGTGTTTCCACACAGCCATCAAACAAGTCCAAACAAGTCCAAACAAACCAAGAATGCAACGCGCGTAGTTTCGGTACGAGTTTCTGTCTGTTGATGAGGATTAATTAATCCAGTATACTAACTGATAAAAGGATCTAGATGAAGAGCGTGTGCTATCGAGTAGCGAAATGGCTAGTAGCTAGTCAAGACGTTCGGCTCTCTCCCCGCCAACGCTTCAGCACAACTGGAAATGTCCAACCTCGACTGTCAAGACTCTCTTTCCCATCCGTCGTCCCCAACGGCTGCTCTATCAGCTGGCTAGCCTTGTCCCATGAGGGCGACGGCCATACGTCTCCTCATTTCAGCCTCCGGAGCCCTCGGCGGCACTCCCGGTGCCCCTTCTGCCTGCGCATGTCGCGGCTGCCGCCTGACAACCCTTTTCTCGCGTCGTTGTTTGCTCTGTTTGCTCGTCTTCTCGGTGGTAGTAGATCCGTCCGCGCGGGTGGTTGTAGTCTCCTTCACTTCGCTCGTGTACAGCTCCTCGTTTATGATTTCGACCATCGGGACCGCCAAGTCAGGTGCATCGGCTTGCCTTCTGTCCTGCCCGCTCGCATACGTCCCAGCATAATATCCAGCAGCAGCACCAGCAGCAGCAATTGCTCCTCCGACCACAGCTATGCAGGCAGCGGTGCCCACGCCGGACTTATCATTGGCACTGTTCGAAGGGGTGCCATCGCTCCCGGGTGAGAATATCCGCAGCACGTTTTTCGTGTGATTTCCGGTGCTCGTTGAAGGGCCAGACGGTTCTGTATGTCCCCCAGCGAAGGCTTTGAAGACATTCTTCGCCATTTTTAAGCCCTCTCCGACACTGTGGTCTTTCTTTCTCTCAACGGTCATGACTGATCGTTTCAACGGTCATGACTGATCGTTTACCACCGGCTTGTGAATTGATTTGAGAGTAATGTGGGTTGTATAGCGATGCTGAATGAGGCACTCGTCTGGCAGATCGGTGAGTGAGTGTAGCAATTCAGTTGCCCATTACCCCGCCTCTGTCGTCAAAGTTGGGCATCAGGCTTTCAGCCTGATTTATTCACATGGTCCGATTAGACCACTCAGGTTTGGCACAGCTGAAGGTATGTCTCATTGACAGCCGACCTGTGGACAAAGGCATGGGTGCCATGGCATACAGGACAGCTTCCCCGCCTCGAGATGTACGTGGTTCACAGGCCAATTTTGTGCCATCAAAGTGGCATAAACGCCCAAACTGCATTCTTGCCGCTACTCAAACCAGCAAGCTGGGACATTTCGACAACCATGATTACTCCAGACAAAATTTTTGCCTTTATTGAGTTCCTGGAACGCGCGGTAGAGATATACGAGAACTTTTCCACTGCCGGTGAACAGATTCAGGCACAACGAAGCCAGCTGCAGTTCATTGTGCTCCAACGGCCAGTATGGCTCGAGTATTTGAACACTCCGAATTTCTTTCGAGGTTTGAACCAGACGCAAGAGAGTTTAATACTTGAAATGATGCAAACATTCGGAAACGATGTGCGTGAGCTGGAAAGACAGCTGAACCAGAGGCAACTCGACCTTGCTACCTGGTGGGGAATGGCTGAATGGTATTGGAGACGCGGACAAGACGCACAAAAAATCGATTCCCTCTTCATGACGGCTGAGCGGTTGAATGAAATTTTCTCTGACAGGTATGATGAACTGGTATATATTGAGACCATGGCACTAACATGGTCGCTCGTTGGCAGAGCGACCCTGTGGATGGTTACAAACATGAGAGACCAAATCCAGCAGGGTGGCCTTGGCCCTGGGAATGGTGATGACGGCAATGACAGTGATGGTAGAGAGTACGACTACGGCAGTGGTAGCGATAGCGGTCACAGCAGCGATGGCAGCGATGGCGACGACTCCAGTCACAATACCGGACACAACATTCACAGAGGAGATGGCGCTGATGGCAATTCTCGATCAAACCACCGTTCAACTAAAACAGCCGAGTCTGTTAACGAGGAACACGAGGCAGTTATCGTGTCTCACAAATTATGCCAAAGTCTTTGTTCATCGCGAGGCTTCCTCTTGCTCGTTGCTCAAGCATCATCTCTCGAGGAGCTGTGGTCATACGGCTGTCGTACTGGCCCTGTCGAAGGTAGCGGCGTCCCTTACGAGGTTGTTAGCCTAGCAAAAGACCTGGTAAAGGCTTCTGGAAAAGACAGCTGGACGGACTACACAGTGCAGCAATGGCTTTCGATGGGGTCATTCTACCTTGCAGAAGTAGGCATACAGCAAAAGCCTCCCCGCCTTGGCCCTACGCGCAAGCGCTTACCAGGTATTGATTAGGCTCACCAGCATTTTCATGCGGCCCCAGAATCCCCGAGATTGAAAGGAAAGGCCTTTGGCCTCTTGATCTTGGCGTACTGGGCGGTTCTTTGCATTTATCGACACCCACAGCGTCCAACAAGCACATCGCCCGTTCCGGCCAAGCAGATGGAATGGCAGCAGCAACAGCGGTTAATAAAGGTACAGCGTGGAGTTTGACCTCTTTAAGGACACTGGTGTACTTACCGCTTGACCCGCAGGTCGTTCAGGAAGCCCTCGACATTTGCGACTTCTGGTTTGGCGTCAAGCCGCGGCAGGAGATTATCAACGACATACGAACTTGTATCCGCCCTTCCGGGGAAACCAGCGAGATTGATGCCGGCGATTTATGGCGATTTCGCATAGCAGAGACCGTCGGAGACTCGGCTATTAGCCCCGTACCGCTCCTTGCTCGAAGAGTGCTTCAAGGGCTGCGGTGCGTCTGAAGCATCCCCTGTTTTCTGCCTAAGCCGTCTGACAAGCTCGCGCCTCTCTTTAGATTTTGCAGCGTCAGTAAAAGCCTATCCGAGGATCAAGGAAAACAGATTTGCGAAAAAGCCACCGTCGTGCTACCACGACAAGACGACCACGAGTGCTACTCTGACAGGCCGCTTGTCTTGGCTTGTGTCTGTGGCAAGCATCTCTTTCGCTACTACAGTAAGTCCATCTCTGAGAGCAACCTTTTGCATGTTAAAATTCTCACTGACTTCTCCCTAGTCACGGAGTTCACAGATGTTTTGGCAGTACGCTCCGTTCATGTCGATGTCAGTCGTCTCAAAGTCCCGGGCGGCAGCACTGAGTCGATCCGCATCTGCTGCGAGGATGAACAGCGTCTGTCTCTCTTTTTCTCCATTCAGTGGTATTTGCACTAACAAATTTCTTTTAAAGATGCGCAACTGGTGTCGACAGAAATAGCGACCGCCAAGTGTCAACTGGCAAAGGGCCGACTAGACACACATTGGAAGGTGACCTTATCTCAAACGCCTAGGCGACTCAGGTACAAAATGAGCACCTACCCGGGACCCGATTCTCTATTGTGTATATTTCGCCGCTAATTTGTGTTGCAGAGTCGGCTGCATCTCATTTGATTCTCATCCGGGCCCCGAAGATGGTGATGATTTGGCCATTGGATGCTATCAGTTAGCTCTTGGAACGCTGTCGAGCCGAGGAGCCCTCCAGCTTCTCAGTGCGCCGCTGAGCTTCCAATTTACAATACCTTCAGGTCGGTTAGTTCTCATTTTAAGAGTTGGAGAATACTGGCTTACGGCGAAGAAAGGTTGGGAATTTAAGCGAGATGATGGTGGCCCACCTGCTATTGCAATCAGGTTCAAATTAAATTTGAGCTCTGTAACGCTGCACTTGAGCTTCGTCGGGGAAACAGGCATGTAGATGATTCTTCCTGTTATTTTTGATAAATTAGCCTCAGCCACACTAATATGAAACAGATTTTGAAGCGTTCTTCAGACAGTACTTCTACAATCAAGCGTTCCCGCTGCACAGCAAAACGCTCAACGAACAAGACTTCCATCAATGGTAATTATTCTTGAATGTTTACAAATTGAATTACTTATATCTTTTTAGGTGCATTAGTAATCGTGCTCTCTCTTTGTCTGATGAGGACGGCGGAACATCTTTGCTTGTGTTGTTACGTGATGGCAGAAGCGGCTTCATCTTCAACACCACCCATTTGGAGTCTTGCCTTGGTTTTCAATGTACGTTTGGGGACATGCGTCGGCCGGTTGCTGCCTCCAGATCTAATTCGCGACTTAGTGGTTGAGAGCGACCGACATGAAGTAATATTTCTAAGGCCAAGTCCTGCTGGGCTCGAGGAGTTTTACATCAAAAGGGCGATCGTGTATCCGCTGTCAGACTCAAAACGCCCCCCTACTAAACCTACCGGACTGACAGTAAGGCTGCTTGGTGAAGCAGGTGAGTGGCTGTCCGCCCAAGGTACGCCGCTTTGTGTAATTACTGACACCGCCTTGGCAGAGCGTGCAGCATTTCGAGCTGCGGTCGATCAGGGCTGGATCTACATCGACGGACTGTATGTTATTTGCCGGAATCAAAGTCGCTTTACTTATCAACAGAAGTAGTGCTTTTGCTAATACTCCATCTCAGTTCCCTCAGGGACGCCTGTGTCACTATGCACACGAAGCCAGCGAGGTGTACCACTTCTATCCATACTAAATGCCCCATTTTCTTGGAAATTCTTAAAAAGCAAGCCGAGCGGCGCAAGAAAATACGACTCTGTATATTCGAGTTTTCGTCTGGACAGCTTTCGACATACACCCACAAGCGTGCGTCGAGAACCCCGAGTACCTCCACGTCGAAAAGTTATCCAGCCACTAACTGCTCGCAGTTGCCGCTAAACCCATCCGCATTGACTCTGAAATGATCGAGTTGTCAAAGATTAGATGTGAAGAGCGCGGTGTGCGAATTAGCCTCCAGCTGCGTTTCCATACTGCTGAAGAAGCGAGGGGTGTGTTCGAGGAGCTTATCAAGCCCATTGAGTAGGGTAACGAAGACATAGGCCTCATTCTTAGCGGGTACATGTCCGATGAAGGGCACACGAGCCTGCAGTTGGTCAAACTACCCACCACGCGTCCACTTCTCGCTCATCCTGTCATGACGGGAATGGACGGACGAGAGACGTTGATGGATCGTGATGGACGAACCAGGCATTCTGCTCGCGAAGAGATGTTTCTCGTTGAAAAAAAGAAAGAAAGAAAAAAAAGTTTGAACAGTATGTTTCATATGTATACGATGTTTTTTGTATTCATTTTTTTGTGCATTCATATGCAGGTATCCGGCCAGTCTAAATTGGCGACCACATTACATGAAAAAAGGTACAAATCAAGTCGCCATCCCGTCGTCTACATCCATTCCATTCATAAAGAAGAAGAAAATGCAAGAAATGAACACAACTCCCCCCATCAACCCTCAATGAGGCAGCGCTTTCCAGCAGGACTGTTGAGAAAGTAAATCTTGGACTCCATGTCCGCGTCCGACATGCCCTCCTTGGTAGACACAGTGGCGTTAGGGAACTGGCGGAAGAAGAGGCAGACACCAAGACGAATCTCAATCATGGCGAGGTGTGAGCCGACGCAAGCTAGAAGAGAAAACAACATTGTCAGCAAAAAAGAGTCTTCTCATCACAATCAGAATTGTCAAAAAAAAAAAAAAAACTTACTTCTCGCGCCCCGGCCAAACGGCATGTAGGCCTCCTTCATCGCCCTCGTCGGGTTCTCCCAGCGCTCCGGCCGAAATTCCTCCGGCTCCGGAAAGACCTCCGCGTCGCGGTGCAGCGTGTACCCCTGACACCCGATCGTCGTGCCCTCCTCCACATGATACCCGCCGGCCAGACTCACGCCCCCGGGGGGCACGACCCTCGCCAGCGAGCACGGCGCCGCCGCGTGCAGCCTCATCGTCTCCGCAATCACCATCTCCAAGTATCTCAGCCCACGCGTGTCCGCCTCCGTGAACCCGTCCGGCAAGCTCGCCACCTCCCCGACCAGCTTGGCGCGGATGTCGGGCCGCTGCGCCACCGCCCAGGTCAGGTAGGTCAGGGTGTTGCTGGTGGTGTCGGAGCCGGCGACGATGTAGGTCTGCGCGTTGACGGTGACCTCCTCCTCGGTGAGGGTGTCGTCGTCCTTGGCCTGGAAGACCTTGCTGAAGAGCGTGCCGCGCGCCTTGTCGTCGCCGGAGAGCGCGGCGGCCTTTTGGCGCGCGATGGACTGCTGCGCGTAGGCGCGCATGCGCTGGCCGCCGGCGACGGCGTTGTCGACGACGGGGATGGTGATGTACTGGGCGAGCTTGGTGAGGCCGGGGACGAGCAGGCGGATGCCGCCGAATTTGTTGACCGCGAGGATGTCTTCAAAGTATTGGTTTTTCTGGAAAGCATGGGCGATTAGCAAAGACTATACGACGGGGGCGGAGGGGGGGGACGGGGGGTTTTCCTCTGGGGTCGGTCCAGGGTCAGCTTACCTTGCCGCTCTCAATCATGTTAAACGACGACCCAAAGGTCAGCTCGCCTAGGGTGTCGGTGGTGTAAAAGAACCACCACTTGTAGACGTCGATGACGCCGCGCGACTGCAGCTCCTCGGACATCCTGTAGACGGCGGCGGTGGCGCGCGAGTGGACGTCCGGGATGGCCGTCTTGAGCGACGACTCGGACATGGGCGAGGCGAGGAGGCGGCGGTAGCGGCGGTGCAGCTCGACATCGCTCGTGTTGAACATGGAGTCGACCTTGCTGGGCGCCAGCGCGCGGTAGGCCGGGTGCTTGAGGAAGGTCTCCTTGTGGCCGTAGACCTTTTTGATGTCGTCCATGTCGGCGATGCTGATCTCGTTGGGCGCGGTGCGAACGATGCGTCCTACGGGTGCGTGTGAGTAAGCCTACAAGCCCTGCGGGTGAGCCTCATGCTGGATATATGATCGTACCATATTTTTGATGTAGCTTGTGGGCGTGTCCGGGAGTAAAGCCCTTGAACATGGACATTTGGTTGGGCAGGGCTGTGAAGTGCGTGTACCACGGACCGGGTACCCTTGAAATGGGGTTGCGGAAGATTGTGATGAGTTTCTGTATTCATAATTAGAGGCTTGCCTCGTATGTAGCTGTCGAGATAACCCACGGTGAGCACCCAAAGGGTGGTTACAGCCCCGAGGGCAATGTACAGGTTTACACCCGTCAATACCCGTAGTTGCATCGTGGTTGAATGTGGATGGAGATGTGATAATGAGACAAAGAGGAAAAAGGTGGGAAAGATGGAAAGACTTGACACAATATGGTAGGGCAACCTATGGATGGGGAGAGGGGAGCCTGGATATAAATACAACGTGTGACATGGAGATGGTGATGTAGCATAGACTAGTTAACCGCCGAAGCTATGAACGCATGGATGGGGAACTGGTTCTGGCATGCGGGAAAGGATGGGGCACTCAGGAAGTGAAACCTGTGTACGTAGATAGTGTAGCTTTCAGCCCAGTGACGCAGAAATCTGAATTGCGCATATCGTGGTTGGTCAGGGTCAGCCAGTGTGGCCGTGTTTGGAGCTTGGTTGCGTATGTGTCTCGCGGCCGCGAAGTCGCGAGAAGCATGAACGAACTAGGCCGAGGGCCGCCAAAGAGAAGAAAAGGTGTGGCAGGCACAGCGCTAAGAACAATAAAAAAGCAGGGCGGTTTGATGGGATGGGATGATGTTTGTGGTGGCTGCGCTGGGCTTTTTGCTGGCGTCGATCGCCAACTAGTGGTGGCTTCGGATATCGATGACTGCGATTTGCGAGCAAAATCGTGAAAAAGACGGGAAAATACAAAGAAATTGAAGGAAAAATGAAATTAATTCAAAAGCCAATCCAGAGTAGGAAATAGTGTGGCATCAGTACACGCGTCGAGTACGTATGCGACAAGGGCTCAATGCCGTTTACTGCAACAAAGCACTGCCCAGCAATCGGGATTCAGGCTCTCCCATGTCAGAGGCTTCCTGAATCCCGATCCGCCTGGCAGCAGCCTCGCGCTTGGCATTGGCTGAAGGGTGGTTGGGCGGGCTCCACAGCAATGCGACACTGGACACTCCGGGTGAAAAACAAGCCTCTGGAGAATCATCCACTTCGGTGGAGCTGGCGGTCGACAGGAATTGAATTGGGCAATGACAGAGGAGGCACTGGACCAGACAACTCGTCAGGTCATGGGTGAGCGAGATGCAGGGCTCAAGTCACCGCCCGACAACCGCACTCATTCTCCGTCTCTCTCACTCACTCGCTCTCTCTCTCTCTCTCTCTCTCTCTCTCTCTCTCTCTCTCTCTCTCCTTCAGCGCATCTCACTCAGTTGCCTTTGTACCAAGTACACTCAACAGCCAGCCACGTCCACAACTCACGGCACACCATCGAATACCTTATGAAAGGGCACTGAGTACAGATACAAACAACCAACTCGGAACCGAAATCGTTCTGTCAAGAAATGTCACCGCCGCCCAAGGTCCGCCACCCACCGCCGCCAACGATCCGTCCTAGCCGCTTACGCCCCCCAGCCCGGGGGGGGTGTGCGTCCGTACCAGTTCCGATGATGATATGGGTGTAAGCTAATAAATCGAGACCCTTGAAGCCGGGGGGTGGAGGGGGAAACCCAACTATACCCTGCGTGCTTGGCTGGTAGTCAACAGTGCGAGGTTTCAAGCGTAGCCCTGGATCGTCGTTGGCTGGTCATCCCATCGTACTGCTCGCTCCTGTTGTCGCAATTGAAATGTCTCGCATGATACAGGACAGCTCAGGAACGCCAAAACGGGTATGCACGCTGCTGCAACCTCGCTTCTCCAAGACATGCTCGATGCAACCCCCCCGAACTTTGTCTCAGCTGGTCAACTTGACTTGTCTCAACAGCAATACAGGAACTCGGGTGCCTTTGTTCTCGCATTTAACCATCGTATCGATTCCTCTTGAGCCCTACAGCAGCCCGTCACCGATAAGTAAGCGCAACTATCCGTATCTAATTCCACCGCCGTCAGCAAGCCCCAGTCAAGTTCAGCCTCTCTCCAGCGCCCCCCCCCCCTCCTTTCACACGACGAAAAACTCCGACACGCCATTTCTGCCTCTTTTCGCTGTGTCTTGCTAGCAATAAATCCCCTTGTCGATCGGTTAATTCGGTATGGCTTATGCCAAGCCGGCTCGTCGCTCACTCCCACACACCACTTACCACTGATGTTGCTTTATCACCAGTTCAGCAAGCTTGCGTATTCTTCCCTATCCGCTGGTGGATTTGTTTTATCCCCATGCTTGTGTAATAAGGAACGATGATGCCAAGGCCAGCCAAAACAAATGTGAATATGCTTATTCCCACGTCACAAGATTCCCGTCTGTAGTTGATGTGCAAAACTAGCCTTGCATTAATGCTTAAACGGCCCCCTTCTTTATTCCCTGGCCGCTGCTCATCGTCTTACGTCAACACCATGAAATTCGTTGCTTTAGAAAGTGCTTGTCCAAACTCTTGGATTCCTATCCTGACAAGGCCAGCCAGCCAGCCCACGTTTTCTAGCTAGCAAGCAGACGATCGAAGGTTTCCGGAGAAATACACCATCCCAGGGTCGCATTACCTGCCTCATCTAGAAGCAACAGGCCCTCTTTTTTTGGTCCCTTCCTTCCCATGAAACCCTTCTCAGCGTCCGTGCCGGTGCCGAAGCGCTCAGCTTATAAGGCGCCCCGCGGATCGGCAACGGCGAGGTCTTGATGACCACCACCTATACCCCCCCCC